>NW_007249866.1:694770-747106 GCF_000164805.1 Carlito syrichta
ACAGGTCGAGGCTGCGGTGGCCGGGAGCTGCCACTGCACTCCAGTCTGGGCAACAGAGTGAGACTCCAACTCAAAAAAAGAAAACCAAAAAAACCCCCCCAAAATGCAGTATGATTTGCACATTCTTTTCTGGAGAAAAACTAAGAAAGAAGATATTTGTATAGGCCGAATATGCTCAGTTGGAAAATAAAACGAAGTAACAGCGTATCTTAAAAAGGCAAATATATACAACGCTTCATACCTATGAACTGTTGAGGAAACTATATATGGATAGAATGATAGCGATTGGCAGAAGTTAAGATGACTTTAGTGATACATTCTTAATTGCTTTATGTCATCATGAATTTATCTTCTCTGGTTTTCTCCAAATCAGTTATGAATGCCACTTCCACAGACAGAATATCAAATTGGATGGACCATGTTTAGTTCGCATGACATTAATTATGCCTCTTTACTTCACATCTTTTCCACTGTTGCTTCCATTCACAGCTATGAGATATTAACTTCAGGATGTCGTCTAGATTTTAAATAAGCTTATAGTTACTTTGATAAGATGAATTATACTCTGCAAAATAAATTAATAGATAAAACTATTTAATGGAGGTGATTAAAAAGTACATAATTTACAAATGGCAAAAAATCAGTCAATTAAAGAATATTTATCTTTCCTATAAGGAGCAAACTTTTCTTATTATACTTATTACCTTTAAGATGAGCAAATTGATATATAAATTGATTTTTATTGTCATGTTTCAGAAAATGACGAATTTTTCCCTTTTTGTTTTTAATATATATTTTGTTGAGAGCATGTGCTAGCAAATTCTTCTGGTGACTTCCTATTTGCAAGTTAATTACTTTTAAAGGCTATCTTGATTATCTTTTAGATTATTACCAAGTACTATTTAGCAAATGGAAACTCATTGTATAGTATTCCAAGTGGATTTAAGCTTTGCACTTTTGATTATGATATAAAGGTATGAAAAGAATAATATTATGGAGATATATATGCAGGTATATATTATGGAGATATATAATTTTTCCATTAGCATTTATCCACATAAGTAGTACATCTATAATCAAAGGAAGATTCTAATTACATCAGGTAGACTTCTTGTATTGTCTGTAAAGATCATTAATCTTTACACGTAATCTTCTCATTAACAGCAATTAGTATGAAGTTACATAGCTTTACAATGTTATTGAAATGAGGATATAACCTTTGATGACACAATATCCTCATTCCTATCCTCCTCAGTTTCTTCCCCTGATTCTTCCACTGCTTTCCTCCCTTGCCATTATGTTTTCTGACCTTAGAGTTCATTGAAAAATAGTATATTCTTGACTGATTTTCACCCAACTTGCAGACTACCCCACCACCTCCTTGTCTAGCTAAACTTTACTTGTCCTGAGGATCTTCCCTCTACCCGAGCGAAGATGCCTAGCTTCTCACTTATGACACCTCATATTTTACTCCTCTTCTCTGTTGAAACCTTCTCTTTTGCTTCAGTGTTTTCTCCTCTCTATTACTCTTAGACACTTACCTTCATTGATGTCAGGCTGAAAACAAGTTCAACAATCTGTCTCTTTATTTTAAGACTTACCACACAAAAGATTCACCATATAGAAGGGAAGAGCTTTGTGGTTGGTTTTTCAAACAGGAGTTAAATTGTCAGCTGGACTTTGGAAGCAGGAGATAGAACTTCAGGTGTTCTCATCTGTTAGTATTCCCACTTACTTTATCTAGAATTCGCTTTGGATCATAAATCTCACGTGACTTTCTTTTTCTTTTTTGGTGAGAGGTCTTACCCTGTCACCCAGGTTGGAGTGCAGTGTCATGAACATAGCTCACTGCAGCCTCAACTCCTGGGCTCAAGGGATCCTCAAGCTGCAGCCTTCTGAATAGGTAGGACTACAGGCAATCAAATGTTTTGGTATGTTTGCTTTGGCATCCTGAAGAAAAACTATGGAACTCAGGAATACACAATTGAGTTTGAGCCAATGTTCTTCATGATGGTGCCAAAGGATTCCGCACCAGCTAACCATCTAAATTCTGTCAGACTTCATTGCTCTTCCTGCCATCACTAAGGAGGGCTCCTCTCATCATTCATGCTGTCTGGACTTGTGTCCAAGATTTGTGACTTTCTGGACATCTAGAAATATTCCTCCTTCTTCTCAATTCCATTTTTGCCAAAGCATTATCTACTGATTTCCAATACACTTACTTCAAGAATGCCCTTTTATCTGTTCTTGTCGACCCTGTAATGATTTTTATTTTGTTGATACTATACTTTATTCCCTTAAAGATGAACACTAATATGTTCAATATCTTGGCCCTTATATTTTCCAACTACACCCATCAGAAAAACCTCAAAATCAGATCAATCACTCCATTTACCTTTCCAATTTTATAACCTAGCTGCTTGCAGGTCGAAAAACAGTGTTGCAGTTGAGGAAATGTTCACCAATTATTTATGGTGTGCCAAATAGCAACAAGAAAAAAGTATGTATCTTGTTCTAAAGATATTTACAATTACCCAGTCATGCAGATCTTAAATAACCCTAAACATTACTTTACAAGCCTTTTTAATCTATCTTTTGTATGCACTCTCTTTCATTCTTTAGAGACACGTCACTTCATTTTAAGTCATCAAGTTCTCTTGGCAGATAACTTTTCAACTTTTTCCACTGAGAAAATGTAACACATCTTTTTGTTCAGGGTTAATCCTTCCATGCAAGTCTCACTGTCTTCCTTTCATTCCCTTACCACCTTTACTTAATAAATTATTTATTATTTAACTTTTTTTTAATAATCATGGGGTATATGTAAGGATTCGTTACATAGATATATTGCATGAAGGTGAGGTTTGGGCTTCTGAGGTTTGGTCTTCTGACTAGCCTGACACTTCTTCACCTTAGTGCACAGCATGGTACCCAATGAGTGGTTTTATAACCCTTATTTCCCTTCCCTCTTTTAGTAGTGTCCAGTGTCTGTTGTTCCCATCCTTGTGGCTGTGTGTGCCCAGTGTTTAGTACTCACTTATGAGTGAAAACATGTGATATTCAGTTTTTTGTTTCTGTGATGGTTCACTTAGAATGATGGCCTACAGTTACATCTATGTTGCTACAAATGCCATGATTTTCCTCTTTTTTATGGTACATATTATTCCATAGTCAATTATTTCTTATCTCTTAATCTTCGACTTCTTTCTTGATAGTAACTTTTTTCTCATCAGCATATAATTTATCTTTGTAAATTTCTTTAAAATAATCCATTTTGTAGCTAATGTCAATTGAGCACTTAATGCATGTCAGGCACTAAGACAATTTCTTTACATATCTTACTTATTTCACTTCATCTTCACGTAACTCAGAGATATAGGATATTTTCATTGTCACTTTATAGATGCTGAAATTTAGTATACAAATGTAAGCCACACTCACAAAATAGTAAAACTGAAATTTGAGCCCAAGTTTTTTTAATTATTTCTTTTATCTCCTTGGTGACTTCATCTGTCACTTACTTAGAATGGTGGTTAGTTTTATATCAACTTAGCTAGAATATAACACCCAGTTGTTCAATCAAACAGTAATCTAGATTTTGCTGTGATGGTAATTTGAAGACATGGTTAATATTTTCAATCAGTTGGCTTTAAGTAAAAGAGATTACCCACTAATAAAGTGGGTGGGTCTCAGTCAATCAGTTGAAAGCCCTTAAGAGGGAAAACTGAGTTTCCCAGAGAAGGAGAAATTCAGCCTCAAGGCAATAGCATCAACTACTAGCTTAGTTCTCAGACTGCCAGACTTCCCTATACACACAATTCACATAGGTTCTGTGAAGATTTCTAACTGATACAAGTAGCAGTGACTTTTATTTATAGTTT
Organism: Carlito syrichta; assembly: GCF_000164805.1. Classification (NCBI taxonomy): domain Eukaryota; kingdom Metazoa; phylum Chordata; class Mammalia; order Primates; family Tarsiidae; genus Carlito; species Carlito syrichta. The sequence goes on from NW_007249866.1 coordinate 698,652, forward strand.
CATCCCTTGCCTCTACCCTGGTTTGTCTCTATCTCCAGATATTTTTCTATCTATTGTGCTTATTTACACAGATGATCACAGGAAGTAGGCTCACATCCAAACGGTATTTCCCCCTCACTCTCTTCCCAGTCTGTTTCTTCTCCTATGTCTCTATCTTGGTGAATGGAATCAGTTACTCAGCTGCCAACCTAGAAGCTCCCACACTTCCCTGAAGCACTCATGTATTGTCCTGACAAATATTGTCCTTTGTTTCTTTTTCATCTGTTTTCTTCCCTTCAGTCAATTTGCCAATAACTTTGCTTATACCACCATCATATTTGTCTACATATTGCCATGACTCCTTCTTCCTTATAAGAGTTTCTGTTTTACTAACTGAATCTCAATCAATGCACTTCTCAAATCATTTTCAATTTGCCCCTTGCATGTAATAGATTCCTCAAGCCTTTATTTGTAATGGCGATTATTACATTGGCTTAAAATTTTACAACAATATAGCAAGAATTGTGGACTATTCAAAATGAGCGATATATTTAAAAGATCACTTATCTTCCTTTAACTATCACAGATTTTTCATATCTATAAAATGTAAATGGAATAAAACAAAAAAATGCTCTCAGCATAGTTCATATGTATAAAAGTTTATAACTTATTTGCATATATAACTCAATACTCCTAAGTTGTCTTAATACTATCTGATTCTAATGAACATTCAAGTCAAATAAATTATTTAGAAAAAAAGTAACTGGATCAAGGGTATTCTACTTTTTGTGCAAAAAATTTGCACCATAATCCAGTCAGTGCCCAGTGAATCATGCAATCTCATCTTTAAACAACTTTTAAAAGAATGCCAAGAAAAATTAAAAAGCTTGCTTAAGTATGTTTCTTGAGTCAAAGATATGTTTTCTCCAAATTAAGATAGGATGACCTGATTTCTATGACAGAGTGCAAGGCAGTTTTCAGTTGAGAGCCATCTGGAAATATTTTATACATTTTGGCTAAAACTACCCAGAATACATGTTCAGAAAAAGGTCTTGAGAATGGAATACCAGAAACTGCTCATTCTACAAATATCTTGTCTCCTAATCACTTTGTGGTAGAAGCCAGAGTGGCAGTCCTGACAGACATAGACAGCTAGCTAATATATTGATGTAAGATAGTTCAGTGATTCTGTACTTTACCTCTTTTCTATTGAATTTAAAAGATATAATGGATGTAAATCCTTTAAAACTGTTTTGGCAGAGTAAGCATTCAATACTGGAAGAGGCCATATATCATAAAGTTTAAGTGCACACGCTCTGGAGCCAGACTGCCTGGGTGTGAATCCCAGTTCTACCACATCTCTACAAGTGACTTTGAGCAAGTACTTAACCTCTTTGTGTCTCAGGGTTTCTTTTTTTTTCCATCTGTGTACTGAATATAATAATCAAATGATTTCATAAGGTGCTTGTGAGGATGAAAATCGTAAATACATGGTAAGTATTTAAAGTAGTAACCGTCCTATATTAAGGGTTCAACAAATATTAGCTATTATTACTTAGTATGTACATAGAACTTAATAAATACTAGTCCCTTTGCTCTTTTCTTTCTTTTCTGTCTACCCCAAAGAGGATTCATTGTATTAATTATAAATGCATATCCTTGTTTTATGTTTTTTAGTATATTTAAATGTCATTTTTAGTATATTTTTCCTCTGGTCTTTTTTCTTATCACAAGTAATAAATTATTTTCATATTTCAATATATCAAATATTTCTAAAGCCTTCCATGCATTTAAAAGAAATCATTCCTAATCAGCAGTTTAAGAAATACTTAGATTTACTTTAAAAATCACATTATATTTTCAAAGAAGATTATTTTTGCTAAAAGATGATGATATAGAGAATACATTTTGAGTATGTAAAGTGCAAACAAAGACACTATTCAAGTTTCATAAATTCTTTTCACATGCCAGATGTAAAATCAATTAGCTGTAGTAGAAATATGGCCTCATATTTTAAGGGCTGCAACATTCTAATTGCATGGTCTGCAGGGTTTTTTTTTTTAACAGTAATATAAGGGGATTTAGACTTCAACTTTTTTTATTTCTAGAATGTTCCTGATTGACTTTGGAAAGTACTCTAACATAAATGCACTAACAATCTTCTTGGAAATTTAAAAACACAAAAATGCATGTGCATTTTCTAAAGGACTTCTCAGAAATGTCCCTCACTCCATAACAGACACAAGATCATAAATAGAATTTATCTAAGATTCCTAAAAACTTGTTATAGGTGTTCACAACTAGAAATGTCTATTCTAGAGATGCTCTAAAATTATTGATGTTAAAAAATTCAACTGACAGATATTGTTCAGTTAGATTAGACCTTGCCTAAGAAAAGACAACATAATAACTACTACTGAACATACAATCTTAGGCAGGAATGTTAAGATAACAGAGAGTAGCTCACTGAGGGAAAAATTCATGACTTTAGACTGGAGAGGTCAACAAGGTTTACTGAACTTAGTTCCACATACCTAGTCTACTTCAGCACCAATCACATTATCAGAAAAATAAAGTAGTATAGACAAATTACCTGACTCAGATGGATAATTTACAGCCAACTCTATTAACAAAGACTTTTTTAACGGGGCAGGTATATTAACACTAGTTTGTGTTTTGTTTTTTTATCAGCTCCTCACTGTCCCTTTCCTCACGGTCCCTTTACTTGCCAAGTTTTGTGGAGAAAATGGAATCTGTGTTTCTAATCTACATCAAGAACAGGACATTTATTTTCCTGCCCAAACTGGATATAGTTTGCCAATCACTTACCTGAAATCTTTGAAGCTATATTTGTTTGGGAAATTTGAATTTTCTGCATTTTAGAAATAAAATGTTATTAGGATATTTATACTTTATAATAACCACAGCAAGGCATAAGGTAGGATATCATAATCAAAAGTATTAATATATCTTCAGCATAAATTTCTAGATATTTATATGAGCTAGAGTAAATAAATAGTATAAAGTCACCAAATAAGTTAACTTAAAACGTAAGTTTTACAGAACAATTGAAATTTCAAAATTGTAAATAAAGTATTGTGATGAATAATATAAAATAATGAACTAAAATTAATTTTTGATAGCAAATTATGGTTATTAAAGTCACATATTTAATAATTCAATAATAGGGTAATGTGAGTGCAGTTTGTATTATAGTAACCCTTCCACTGACAATAATGATAAACGTTAGACAAAATATATTTAAGACAAACTTTTAAAGGCACTGAAAACTAATCAGCAGTAAACAGAAACTAGAGATAATATGATCCTTGAGAAAAGGGAATCAACTAGCTAAGGTGTACATTTATTAATGTTTGGTGTCATAGTTATACAGCTAATTCACTTTACATACTGGAAAAGTATGACACTAACATGGCAGTAAAATGAAAATAGCAATGCTATAAAAAAGATAGGAACAAAGAAAAAAGATATTTGAGGAGGAAAAAACCTCTCTTCATTTCCAAAGCTAGTTCCTGATTGGTCCATGCATGGATGAGACTCCAAACACCAAAGAAAACAATAACTGGAAGACTGAAAGAGCTGAAATTAGATTTCAAAAATTGCCTTTGCCTGGAAGACAGAGTTCAGACTTAAAATTTCACTAAATTAGAAAAGTATGAGAAACTCAACTTTACACAGAATTCTGAAAGGGCCATAAATAAAGAATAAAGACAAAAATCTCAAACCTAAAAACCTGGTCTAGGAATAAGGGCACAATTGAAGTACACCCAATCTAATAAAACCTAAAGCAAACCTTCACAATATTAAATTTATGCACCAGTAGTTTAATGCCCTTCTAGAACAAAATTTACTGTTTTTCAAAGAAAGATAATAGAATTCACAGTTTCTTCAATCTATCATGCACAATGTTCAGTATACAATCCAAAACTACTAGACATAAGGGGAAAAAAGATAGAGAAATTTATCCCATAGACAAGAACGGGATGGGGGAAGAATGGAAATAAGAGCAGATTCAGACATAATAAAGATGTTGAAATTAGCAGACAATGTAACAGAGATATTGAGATTAGCAGACAAGATTTTATAACAACTCTGATGAACATGTTAAAGAATCTATAGGAAAAGATGAATATAATGGGTGAAGGATAGTGAACTTCAGATAAGATATAGAAACTGCATGAAAAGAACTAAATGAAAATTCTAGAACTGAAAGTAAATCTCAATGTATAATTTTATTAGATGGGATTAATAGCAGGTTGTAGATACACACACACACACACACACACACACACACACACAGTTCGTGATATTCGAAAATACATTTACAAAAGTGATACAAGTGAAAGCACAAAGAGAATAGAAGATGATAAAGGCAAGAAAGACTAGGCTTTTGTTTTTGTTTTTTTATTTGTTTGTTTGTTTATTTTTGAATTGGAGTCTCACTCTGTCACCCAGGCTGGAGGGCAGTGGCATGCTCCTGGTCACTGCAGGCCTCGACCTACTGGGCTCCGGAGATTCTTCCTCCTCAGCCTTCCAAGTAGCTGGAACTACAGGCACACACTACCACACCTGGCTAATTTTTGATTTATTGTAGAGACAAGGTCTCGCCAATTTCCCCAGGCGAGTCTCAACCCCGAGGGCTCAGGCAATCCTCTCACCTCGGCCTCCCAGTGCTGAGATTACAGGCTGAGCCACCAAACCCGGCCAAGGTTTTTGATTTTCATGAAACTTACATTCTAGCTATGGAAAACAGGTAATGAACTAAACATTTTAAACATCTATCTTGTAAGTGCTCTGATGAAAATAAAATAAGGTGATGTCAAGGTGAATAGTCAGTGACTACTCTAAATAACCAGGAAAGATTTCTCTGAGGAGATGATACTTCAACTGAATTCGGCAAGACAATATAGAATGTATCCTGTGACTTTAAGGGTAGGTGATTTAGAAAAACAAGAGTGCTAAAGTAAAGGTCTTAAAGTAGAAAGAAGTTTTAAATGTTTGAGGAACAGAAAGATGGCAAGTGTATTTAAAGAGTAAAGAGTTAGAAACACTATGTGCTTAGTGAAGATACAGAGGCCAGGTCAGGTTGGGCCAGAGAGAGATACTTGGGATTGTTTTCTATGTACAACAGAAAGACACTGAAGAGTTTTCATCGGGAGGTTTGGGTACCATGTCATGTTTTTAAAAGATTACTATGGGAGGAAAATGTGTTAGAGGAGAAAAAAGTAAAAATAGGAAACTGTTGATGTTGACTTGGTAAGGTAAATAGGTATGACTTTTCTGATGAGGGATAAGGAAATGGAGGAATCAAGAATGAGTTTATGTTTGGGGCTAGAAGAAATCTCTGAAGGAGCAAAGCTCTGAAGGAGCAAAGCTGTTAAGAAGGTGATAGTAGATGGTGTTATAATTAGGTTTGAGGTGGAAATTAAGAGTTATATTTTGGACATGTTGAAATTAAGTTTTCTTCTAAATGTCCAAGAGATGTCAAGTTCATAGCCAAGCATATGAGAGGAAAGCTGAGAAAGGTCAGCACAGTACTTATAAATTAATGAATCCATGGAATAGATATGGTTAAATCTATTAATCTGGATAAATTATTTAAAGAGAAATTGTGGCTAAATAAGATAAATAGCTAAAAATACAGTATTTAGGCACTGCATGATTAGAAGTGACTAAGAAGCGAGGGAGTAAGATAGAAGCAAAACCAATAGAAAATAATAAACACTAGGAGTAACAAGTATTCAAAATTGGGTTCTTTCATTCATTCACTTATTCAAATAAAAACCCTAATTCTTTTAGATGTCATATTTTACTGGAGAAGACAAGCAAGAAAACAATCAACATAATAAATAAGAAGAACATATTATAGAGAATGATTTTTCTATGGAAAATATTTTGTAAAGTAAAGCATGTTAACAGGGATCTAGAGTACTGGGAGTCATGGAGGAAATGGATTGCAACTAAAACAGTATGTTCGGAATAGGAAATGATCAATTTTGTCAAAGCCTCTTGCAAGTTTTTTTAAAAATTAAGAGAGGGTAGTAACTTCTAGATGTTAAGCAATAGATGATTTTACAAGAATGTTTCTGTAGCATGGTGCAGATGAAGTAGTTTGAAGAGAAACCTCAAAATGAGAAAGTAGAGATTGTTATTGTAGAAAAAATATTTTTAAAATTAGCTTTGAAAGAGAGTAAAACACTGAAGACATTGTTAAAAGAGGAAGTGAAGTCAAGGTAATGCTTTCTAAGATTGGGAGCTATTAAACAAGATGGTTATGTCGATGGGAATGATCCAGTGTAGCTGTAAATTGATGATGCGGAAGAAATCTCTGAAGGAGCAAAACTGTTAAGAGGGTGACAGCAGATGGTTTTCCACAGCATGGTGATGGTCATTCCTATGGAAAGAAGCTGATACAAATAGTCCACCTAGCCAACTCTAACGGAGTGGATCAAGAGAGTATGGCAAATTCAGATAGGTTGATAGATGTCGTTGAATTGGGAAAGTAGATGAGCTCCATCTGATTATTTCTATCAATTCTATGGCCCATGAATGTAAGCCCTTGGTCTATTTTTAAGAGAATTTCCTAATATACTCATTACATTTCTGTCATGCTTCTTCTCACCTGGGTTCAAACTCAGAAAAAAAATACAAACAGAAAGCCAAGTTGGAAAAGACGTCTCAGCTTTATTCATTCAGGCAGTAAAAATCTTGTACAGTAGGTACAGTTAGATATTTGGATCTAGATCTCAAAGAGGAGCCTGAGATGGAAATAAAAAGATTTTATAGTCAGTGGATAAAGCTTTGAATTTGAATAAGATCATCCAGGGAAAGAAAATGGTATGAAAAATGCAGAAAGGTGGAAATGGAAGCCCAAGAAAAACTTACATTTCAGGTTCATGCTGAAAAAAATTAGTCTTCTAAGAACATTTAATATATCAGAATCAATATTTTTGATCACAGTGTCAAATACATATATATATATATATATATAGAGAGAGAGAGAGAGAGAGACACAAATATGTATTATCTATATCTAACGTAACAAAAGATAAAGATACAGAATATTATTAGTAAGGGAACTTTAGTAGAGGAAATCTGAAGCTCAATTCTAATGGATTGAGGATAAAAGGAAAGAAGGAAATGTGGTGATAGTGATGCTGTCCACTGTTTCAAGGATCTTGACTGTAATTGGGAACAGAGGGAAATGACAGTAACTAGAGGAAGTGGGCATTTATTGTGTAGGTCACACACATTTTTAATGGCAGAGATTCAAGTAAGTTTGTTTAGTGAGAACAAAGTGGCAAGTGGGAATACATACATAGTTATAAGAGAGAGAAAGAGTAACCAATAAAAAAAATACCTTAGAGAATAGAGTCATGATGGCCACGAAGAGAGTGGCAGCAGTATCTCAGACAGGTAAATGTATATAATTTGGTAGATATTGGTAAAAACAAAAAAACAAAAAAAAACAGGGAGATCTCAGCTGAAACTCTGTGTTCTTGGTGAAATAGGAAGCAGGGAGGAAAAGAAGATTAATGGAGGGAAAATAAAATTCAAATGAGATCTCTTTCCCAAGTGGTCTATCCAAGCTTGACCCAAAGATAATAGAAAATAGAAAAAAGAAATGAACATATCAATCTATGAAATGAGAAATAAACAGAAAGATAGCTCCAGAAATTAAGGAGGTTTTCAAGAAGAATATTCCCACTCCATGGCTGAATATTACCCCTCCACTCCCAATTCCCTATTAAGAGAATAGTCTCAGAGATTAATTCAACTAAAAAATAAAAGTGCAGACAGTCCAAGTCACATGATTAACTGAAGGGAGATAGGAGCTAGTGATTCAGGATTATACACATTATGCTGTGAATAGATAAAAATGAGAAACTTTTTTTTTTCTGAGGTGGAGTTTCACCCCATTGCCCAGGCTGGAGTGCAGTGGCACTCTCACAGCCCCCTCGGCATCGACCTGCTGGGCTCAGGCAAGCCTTCTGCCTCAGCCTTCCAAGTAGCCGGAGCTACAAGTGTGCGCTACTATGCCTGGCTAATTGTTTGATTTATTGTAGAGATGAGGTCTCCTAAGTTGACCAGGCTTGTCTCGAACCCGTGGGCTCAGGCAATTCTCTCACCTCGGCCTCCCAAAGTGCTGGGATTACAGGTGTGAGCCACCAAGCCAGGCTGAGAAACAATTTTTTAAATCACCAAAACAGACTACACCAAATTAGCCACACTTTCTTTTATGTTCTAAAAGGATTCATTAGGATAATTCCATACTCAAAGTTTATGACATATAGTCATTTTATAGAAGTTTTCATGAGATTCTTGTTGACAAGTTGAAGGAAAGTGCACCTGATGACAATGTATCCAGAGGAATTGGTTATTGACAGAATGCATGAGCTGAGTTCTATTTTCAGTTTGTAAACACATATCTAGAAGAAAATAGAAATGAAGGAATGTCTACTTCTTTCTTTTTTTTTTTTTATGGAAATATTGGCCAGAAGGAAAATATCTAAGTGGAATGTTGAAGGGTGAAGCTTTCAACTCTACCTATTGTAACCATTTTATCAATGACTTGTATGTGGTAACACATGGCATATTTATGAGGGAGAGAGAAAGCTAACAAATGTGTGTGTGTGCTGTTTGACTAAGAAAAGACAAAGAGAAGGAGGGAAGGAGAGAAAGAAAAAAAGAAATATAGGAAGAGAAAAAGAAGGGAGGGAGGAAGGAAGGAAGGAAGGAAGGAAGAGAAAAAAAAAGTATTCATAGAAATAGATATATCGGACTTCATATTCACTGCCATTCTCCTAATTATACCCATCAAAATTCTTGCCTAAACCATAGCACTGCCACCTTAACTATTTTTCTGCTTCTACTTTTATGGTTCCCCAAGTTAGAGAAAAATAAACTCAAAATATAAACAGAACAAAGATGGTGGTACAAAAAGGACTAGTGAAAATGTGGAATCACATAAAGGGGATAACCTTGACACCTGAGATGTGGGCTTGAATTTTGATTATTCAGTTACTAACCATGTGACTTGGTCCGTCAACTTAATTTTTCCATACCTTTTTTTTTTCTGAATGAAAAAACATGCCTATCGTGCCCGTAGTCTGTTCGAGAACTCAATGAGATTATGTAGATTAAATGCCTGTGTGACTTTTTCCAACTAAATTGTTGCAATGAGAGCTGGGCATGAGATGTTTGCCTGTGGTCTCAGCTACTCCAGAGGCTAAGGTAGGAGGATTGATTGAGCCCAGGAGTTCAGGGCCATAAGTGCACTATGATCGTGTCTGTGAATATCCACTGCACTCCAGTCTAGGCAACATAGCAAGACTCCACTTCTTAGAAAAAAATTCCTGCAATGAATATGTGAGAACGTCCTTGAAGGAACAGACTGTGATTAGCATCAAAGAGAAAATATAGAGATAATAAGATAACTGTCTTTTAAAAACCCTAATTATCTCAATGCTTAAATATTCATTGTTTCAAAGCATGCATTTTAAGATTTATATTTTTAAAATTTTATACAAAAACACTGGTCTACAGAACAATGGGTAATATGTCACAGAATGAAGATTTGGACTCGATATTAGAAAAATATCATCTGACAAATAGAAATGTGTGAGAATATATAAACTACCCAAACATATGGTGAAATTCCAGTTATTGAAGGTATCCAATAGAAGTGTTATTCTGAAGCTGCTTGTATGGGGAAGAAGAGAACAAGATGGTTGTGAAATTCTCTTTTTTCAAAAAATTCTACAATTATAATAAAAATTTCCTCTCATTTGAAGCAATTCATAATAAAGTTTGAAATTTAAATTGTATTTTGATCTTACAACAGTTGTAATATTATCATGCACTTAAAACATAAAACTCAATCACAGGTATATTATATATTTAAACTAAGGAATTATGATGCTTTTAATTTTTTTGTCATTTACTCACCAAATACATTCACACACATACATATTAAAGAAATTATTTTAACCCCTTTGACACATGCACCTCTCTTTTTGAAAAGATAATTATAATGCTGATAATAAACAGATCTCTTGCTCTGTTTTCTTTTTGAAAAATCATAAAATGCAGTATTAACCAAACTACCTTTTAGTTCAGTCAGTCTTTTAGTCTGAATTTGCAAAGCAAGCATGAGCTGAGTTCTATTTCAAAGCTTATAAAGACATATTTAGAAGAAAATAGAAATGAAGAAATCACTACTTCTTTCTTTTTCTTTTTTTAAATAACTGGCCGAGAGGGAAAAAAATTACGTCTATGCTTGGCATTTCTGCTTACTGATACATAAAAGAAAATTGCACTGATTTTTTTTTTCAGACTAAAGAATAGCAAATCTATGGGTTTTTTTTTTCTGTTTACATCCTTTTATGACAAGAATGAAGATAATGACCCAAATATATGCAATACTTAAATATTGTCAAATATTCGTCATATTTATATTCTTTACTGACTCCACTGTCCATAGTGATTTAATACTACATAAAAGTCAAACCTGGGAGGACATCATAAACAGCTCTTGTTTAAAGGGCATTGTGAAGGAGAGCCTTTAATCTGATTGATGAAATAAATGGAAAGTAATCTATCCTCTATTCAACAGCTTGTTGATGATATGAAAGAATTCCTACTCAAGCAAGCAAGGCTTTAAAGAGAAAGACCTCTTTCATCCTGTCAGCCTCTCATTTTTAGAAAAAAGTTAAGTTTTTCATCATGGTTCAGGGGAGTCCTTGTAAAACGTTCATTGAAAATTTAAGAGCAATTACAGTGTCAGACAGCTAGAAAAATTGCTTTTACTGAGTGAGAGTTCTCTGACAGATGCATTGTGGGAGAAATGATTCTTTCTAAGGGATAAGTGAATTGTCATTGTTAGGCTCTTCTCATGACATCTAGCTAGATGTCATCTGCTTTGTAACAGAAGATTTGAATCAGACAACTGTACTCAACACTAGACAGTGTCGAGATTAGTTCTGCAAAGAAATAAGGCTTTGCTGTGCATGGCATCAACTGAGCTTTTAAAGATTACAGATGAGCAAGGGTTTCAAAAAAATGTTAGAAAAATCAAAAACAAAGCTTTATAGCCACTTCAGAAAGCCTGGATGTTTAACCTGTAAGGAAGTCTGTCAAATCCTTGTGGAAACCATATAGAGAAAAGATCAATAGGATACCTACTGGCTCCATTAGTTTGATGTAAAAGGGGGCGAGGGAAGCGGCTCTTCCACAAGAGAAGCTACATTATTCCAGGGATTATGCGGGATCAGTTCACTTTGCAGAGAAGAAGAAGAGAAAATGAATGAAGATTCTTGGTGGGCCAAGACTGGAAAGAAAGGGCTTGTCAGGTAATATAACTGGTGATAAGAAAGTGGCTTATTGACTGGGAGGTGTCGCTCATTAGATGTTCATTTGCATAGGTGAAGGTGCCAGTTCTAATCTGGAGTGAGGCTAGAGGAGGGAGAGTCAGAAAAACGACTGTCACTCAAATCTGCAGCAAGCTAAGTCTAACATAATCAGTGAATTTAGTACTAGCTCGTTATTTACATTGACTTTTAGAGTGAAAGAATATGCTTGCTGTGAAAAAATATGCATTTTAATCAATAAAATAATTCTCCACATCTCATAAATCTTCACAACCTCAGACACCCTTGAATTAAAATTTAAATTTTTTGCTAAATACACATGGATAAAAATAGTTAGTATGAACTGATGTATATAAGAAAAAAAGAAAAGAAAAGTTTCATTTAGAAGGATTATTTTTAAGTGAATTTATTTGACCTTATTTCATTACTTTATATTTGTTGTTTATTATAAAAACTTATTTTTAAATGGTCTCCTAAAAAATACTCTTCACAAAATTGACTTTTGAACATTATCAGTTACACTTAATCCAACATGAACAATACTATTTTGTGGGAAAATTATGAGTAATTTTAACTGGGGGGAGATGGTTGGCACTGGTCAAAATATATCTGGTTATTCATAGAATGGTTCAAAAATACTTTAATTTTTACATAACTGTGTTTCTAGTTCTCAATAATAACTATGCACTTAAAGTCCTACACTTTTAAAATAATATTTTAAAAAATATTTTCTCAAACAGAACAGGCAAAAGATTAGCTGCTTTTTCTTTCTTTGACCTATTTAATTTATGTTTTTAATGCCATTGAACTATTCTTAAGAATCTGTAGGAACACAAACTGTCAGCAAGACCTTTACAAGAAAAGCTTTGTCTTTCCCAAGCAGTGGCCTAAGTCTCTTTTCCTGTTCTGAGCATTCGCGCCATTTATGTTTCCCTGGAACCGTTTATCAATGTTTATATGAGTCTTCAAATGAATTGATAATGATTCAAAAGGGCAAACTTGAATTCTGCTAGTAGAGTGCAGTTAAAATTAAACAACACACAAATCTGACTGCTTTCAATTCTGGTATTTTCCTTTTAATATCCCTACACATTTGTTTCACTCAGGTTGGCAAAGTGCATTTAAGTAGTTTACTAACAACTGAATTATTTCATGTGTCTCCACCCTAAGCAGCAATACATTATTCAGTGAATTGCATGTGGAGGACAGTATGTTATGTAGTCAATGGTGTTACAATTCAAAATGTTTGGCATGATCAATATCACAATATACACTAGGTTTAAAAGAACTTACTTGATTGCATACAATTTTATAAGTATAAATCTGACAGTGAGATAATACGGTTAAGCTAAATGCCACAAGCACACAAATGTTGCATCTATCAGATATTTAAAAACTAATAGGCAAAGGTATTTTTTTTCCTGCTTTCATAGAGAGCATTCCTATAGGGTGCTTATGTAATAAGATCATTTTCAGTTAGCAAATGGCAGAAACACACTTAATAGGATGCAGCATTTTACACTATATTACAAAAGATAAAGCCAATTCCAGAGGCATAAACAGATTCATACAATTCCTGCACATAAAGCTTGTTTTTAACTTGTTAGAAAACATTGTAAGATATTCCCAGTCCTAAGTAAAAACACTTGTAAAAAGATTAGGAAAATGTTTGGTCATGTGAGCTGTGTGGTTAACTCAACCATATGAAATATGGAACCAACACAATCAGGACATAGATTTATCAACAAATGAACAATTTGAAGTGCTCTTGTGAAAGCAAGTAAATATATTTACAAAATAAACTTTATCAATGAGTTTAGTAATCCATATGAAATATGTTACGATCATGCATTATGTTAAATAACACCAAGCAATTTTCCAGTGGAAAACAGATTTCACTTTCATTTTACCAGTAGGTTCATTTACCCAAAATTATCTATTTTTGACTGTAACTGTCAACAATTAAAGAATGAGATTTTCCTTCTTTCAGATGCATCTAAACATACTTAAATGGGTAGAATTCTTGAGGTTTTAGTACTTTATGAGAAAAAGCACAATTTTTAATTGAGAATAATGAAACAATATAGCAAGTTTAATAATCTCATTTAAATTTTGAGAAAAACAAAACATTGATTTTTTTTTACTTATATATTTAATCCACAGGAAGCATCATTGAATGTGGGTTGATGTTTCCCTGCCTTGTAAGTCCAATGCCTTGTATTATTATAGCTGCCACCGAGATCAGATGTGTTGTACCTAATCCTCCCATTGTCATCAACAACCCCTATATTATATTAGGAACAATATTCTGCAATTTTAAAAGGCATGTTAGATTTTCAAATATATCTGCAGTTTATTGTAATATTTGTATAATGACTACATGTTTATGAACAATAAAATAAAATAAACAGTGTGCAATATTTATGGTGGGAATAATGGCTTTCCTCCTGCATTCAGCTGCCCCTAGTTGAATGTGACTGAAATAAGTCATCTGCATCTGTGTTTGTGTAACTTTACATCTGCGGGAAAGTATATTATCTAGTGTCACATTATGAAAGTCTCAGCAATGTTGGCTTTTTTTCCCGATATGTATAGAAGAATTACTTTAATCTTTTTCTTCTATGAGAAAAGATAAATGTTATCTGCTGTATATACCTGATGAAACACTTATCTATTTTGATAATTAATGAATCCATTTTAAGCATACATTATACTATCCATCATTTGTGGTTCAAAAATGGATGACAGTGTGATTATTCCTTTGCGAGATAAGCAAATGTGTGTATTCTTAGATCACTGGCTTTTAAAATACCAGTAAAATATAACTGTGGAAAATTAGTTGTTTTTCTTAATCATGACTGTAAATTTGGTAGTTTTTTCTGTCTTAATTAATGCAGGCATATTATATTTTAGTTGATAATTTTAAAAAATTAAATTACACTGAGGTTGGATATGCTAATGATTTATCATTATTTTATATACTTATTTTGTAAATGTGTAATAGAAAACATTTCTCTGAGCAGGGTTAATGTAGATATGAGCAAAAGATATAATCAACCCTATTTACTCATCTGAGAATAGAGTGTTAAGAATGGGAGACACATGGACCTCCTGAGAGTGCCAATAGTTTTAATGAGCAATGAATTAGAACAATCAACATTTTTAACATTATGGTATTTCACTGTCAATGCAGCTAAAACTGTACAATTTGCTATGACCTCAGCTTTTGAGAGGCTCAAGGAATACTACAATGTGTTTAAGAGTCAGAAATGATTTTATTTTTAAAATTAGAAAATTTTAAGATACTAACTTTATATTCCTTTATTTTTACCATATTTAGAAGTGTCTAGAAACCCATTTTGTACATTAGTGGTAATAGCATTCTAAAACATATTTTTCTAGTATGCTTTCTTCCCATGCCATCATTTAAGCATCGTTCTATCTAAAACCTTGAAAGTTCCTCATTAAGTTCATAGAGACATGTATGTTGCCAAGTTAGCACATTGTCCTGCACTTGAAGCAAAAAAAAAAGTCAGTCACTGGAAAGTATTATAATAATGTTCCACAATGTAGTAAAAGCAGAGTATAAGAAGTCAAAGCACATCAAACTAAAAATTATACCTAGATTCAGGAGCAAGACATCAAGGTTTGAATTAAATATGCTCTTAAAAAATACTTTTTATTCCTTTTTGTCATCTTTCTCACAGTACATTCTAGATTTTAAAGTTATATAGCCACACCCAGGATATGGTACGCATATCCACACCTACTGAGAGAACAACACTCACACAAATCAATTGAAAGCAAAGACAAAAGGCAAAATATGCCCAGGTTGTCAATGTGATTTTAATATGTTATGAATTTTCAATGCCCTTTCATTGGAATATATTTTATATGGGGAAGGAGGTGGGAAAAGGACGTTTAACATATACCAAAACTCACTAAATGTCTCTTTCAAGTCACTTATGAAGAGCACAAAAATTTACTTTAATTTTTTTATTTTTTATTTTGATATTGTGAGGTACAGTTTAGGGTTAGGTATACAAATATGCTTCATTCAGGCACCCTTGTTGATAAGGGATGTCTCCCTGTTCCCAGACAGATATTGACTACCATTAATCCAACCTCCCTTCCCCTCCCCCCCATAGTTTCCCACCACTGTCAGTCTTTTTTTTTTTATAGTATTATGGTGGATGTTCAAGGTCCACTATATGAGTAAGAACATGTGATACTCAGATCTTTGTTTCTGTGAGAGATCACTCAGTATTATGGACTCTAGTTCCATCCAGATTGCTGCGAAATTCATGATTTTGTTCTTTTTTATGGCTGCATAGTATTCCATCGTGTATGTGTACCACATTTTTTAAATCCAGTCCTCTTTTGATGGACAGCATGGTTGGTTCCAGGTTCTTGCTATTGTGAACAATGCTGCGATAAACATTCGTGTGCAGGTATCTTTTTTATAGAGTGATTTGTGTTCTTCAGGGTATATTCCCAGTAGGGGGATTGCAGGGTCATACGGGAGGTTGATATTTAGAGCTTTTAGGAATCGCCACACTGCTTTCCACAAAGGTTGCACTAGTTTACACTCCCACCAACAGTGTAGAAGTGTTCCCTTTTTGCCATACCCTCTCTAGCAACTGTTATATTTTGAGTTATTTTGAGATTCCAGAAGTAAAACCTCAATTTCTCAACCAACTCATCTTCGACAAGGCCTCCACCACCTACCACTGGGGAGAGGAGAACCTATTCAGTAAATAGTGTTGGGAAAACTGGCTGACCACATGCAGAAGATTGAAACAGGACCCCTATCTATCCCCATACACAAAAAATTAACTCCAAATGGATCAGAGACCTAAATGTAAAACCTCAAACCATAAGAACCTTGGAAAATGAAGGACATACCCTCATGGAAATTGGAACTGGCATCCAATTCCTGAACAAAACCCGAAACCCACAGGCCATAAGAGATAAGATATATTACTTTAATTTTAAACAGTTAACTGAAATGATGAGTTTCTTTCCCCTGACTTAGTCAGTTATTTGCATCCCATGTGGGCAGT
Source organism: Carlito syrichta (assembly GCF_000164805.1). Classification (NCBI taxonomy): domain Eukaryota; kingdom Metazoa; phylum Chordata; class Mammalia; order Primates; family Tarsiidae; genus Carlito; species Carlito syrichta. The sequence continues at coordinate 715,084 of NW_007249866.1, forward strand.
TGAGTGGGAAATGATTAGAGCAAAATCTGTTTAAACTTTGAGCATTCCCGACTTGAGCAGTTTTGTTATCATCTTTTGTCATAATGACTTGCTACCATTGGGATTTGTTTTCCTAAAGTGATTAAAGAAATAGAGAGATAGAAGGAGGAAAATTGGTTACACTGGCGATAACAGGCTATCTCCATGGGCTATATTTAAAGTTGTGGTGACACCACATTCTTCCCTCAAAAATACATTGTTCTTTGTGATGTGTATTACAGACTTTAAGATTGACAAATAATTTACAATTCAAGAATTCCTTGTATATTTGTGAATTAACCTTTTCCGTTTAAAATTAGTCTTTAGTTAAAGAGAGATTTAGTGCACCTTTAAATCATGTATATTATCATACCAGAGAATGTAAAATATTTTTAATGCTGATGAATAAGATCTTAAGTTATACAGAATTCACAAAATCATTGACTTATAAGCTTTATTCAAGGAATCTCCAATTCAACCATATTTCAATAAAAACCGATATTGGACAATGTTATTCTATTTTAGTAGTAGGTGATAAAGTCTATTTCTTGTAAAAGACAAGTTATACACACAAAGAAACTTGGAGAAAAAAAAAAACAAGGCATTAGCTCTCAGTGCAGGTGGTTTTAAAATTCCTTAGGAAATTGTACAGCTAAAGAGTTTTTCCAATGGATGAAACCTTGCTATAGAAAATACTTTAGAAGTTAGTTCTGAAATAACTGACAGGTATAGTTTAATATCTACATTTCATGAATACCTAGGAACTTATAGAACTACTCTTTTTCTCTCAACTTCTATTTCTCTTTATAAGGCATTTAATGCCATACATTTTTAAAGAGTCTATTTGCCTCCAATTGCACCCTCATCAAAATCCATCCTACCTTGTATCATCGTAAACTTTGAAGATGCCACCTATTTTAAGACCTTACATAGCCAAGGGCTAAAACAATTAGTGAAGATCATAAGATCTCCAAGGAAAACAGAAAGCACTATGTCTCAGAAAACTTAGGAAATGTCCTCAGAAACAGCGGGACCTGAATCAAACCATCACACAAATGTGCAAGTAAAGACATGTCCTAGTTAGGAACATGCACGAGAAAATGTCCTCCAAAGAGAATAAGCATATAAACTAAAATGATGTGACATGTGACAACGGTGTGGTTTTTGGTATTCATTTTTAATATTTTCTCACTGAAGTGCTGATGAAAACCTGAGCTAAATATAAATGACGAGATAGCTTTCCTGGGCCCTTTTATTGCCTCTGTTGTCTTCAACACTGGTCCTGCTTCATGCTCTCCTTTATCTAAGGAGATAACAGTGAGGTTCTTACTACTCTGATCCTTAACTTGTGTCAAGAACAACACCTCCAGTGAAAGAGCTTCTTGTTTCTAAGTTTGCAAATAGCTATGTTTGAACTTGAACTATGTTTCCTCAATAACTCTGCTCATTTCTGCCCCCAGAATTATGGAAAAAAGATAATGCACCTGGGTATACATACTAGGAGAGGTTTATAAAGTGCCTTGACTCTAACAAGTAGAGTCAGCTGAAACCTACCTACCTCAAAGACATTCCCTCTGTTAGTCAAAAGAGAGATTTCTCTGTTTATGTGTTGTGTCACATTTTCAAATGTTCTTCACCCTCCACTCCACCTAGCCATTAATAGCTAGAGATTTTGTTGATCAGGTTTACCCAATTTTTTATTCATAGCATTGTTTTAAAAATTATTGGCAGTTAAATTATTATAAATAAGCCACCCAAACTAAGGTGGTAGTTTCCTTGGATTTAGTCAATTTAATTGATTAAAACTTAAGTAGTTTTGGTTGTAAATACCTAAATCTCCTCACTGACTTTCATGTACTACACCACACACACACACACACACACACACACACACACACACACACACACACACACACAGAGAAAGAGAGAGAGAGAGAGAGGGAGAGAGAGACTCAGGCTTGCTGTCTAGCCTTCAGAAACCCCAGGTTTCCAGAATTAGTCTGTCATGAGAACAACCTAAGGACAATCTTGAAGGATCAAGAGTTCTTAATATTTCCAGTAATTACAAATACAGTCAGGCATGGTGGCCCACACCTGTAATCCCGGTCAAAGCAGAAGAATTGCTTGAGCCTAGGAATTCGATACTAGCCTGGGTAACACAGTGAGACCTGGTCTGTAAAAAGAACATCCAAAAATGTAGCCAGGCATGGTAGTGTGCACTTGTAGTTCCAGTCACTTAGGAAGCTGAGGCAGGAGGATCACCTGAATCCAGGAGAGTGAGGCTACAGTGAGCCATGATTGTGCCACTGCACTCCAGCCTGGGCAACAGAGTGAGACAATAACTTTTAAAAAATTGATACAGTTTTTTAAAAATGGAAAAAAAATAGAGGCTAAATTTTATAAATTCTGATTTTTATTCTTATTGGAATAGTGTGTTACTTTTCCTATGTACTACTCACCTGAAAATGCTAAACAGTAGACAGACTGTTTCAAGAAGGGAGAAAAGTAACCAGTTGGTAGAGTAAGTGGTAGATATGAGAAACAGTGGTGGTCGCTGTGACCACAACAAAAATGATTCACATTAGGACTGGTGGCAACAAAGGCAAAAAATGTTTCTTTTTCCTCCACCAGAGCCAGGCAGCAAATTACAGACACTCTGACAATAGAAAGTGTTAAAAAGATAAAAGATAGAGCAGCTTGGCACTTGACTTGATAACTGGATGCAAGGGAGAAGCAGCCAATTGCAACCTGATACATATTCCCTAAAGAACATCAATGTGTCATCTGCAAGCGTGCCACTCACTGAAATTCAGGAGCCTTGAAGATACATGACAGTACAGTCACAGACAACACTGTGCTCAGTAATACAAATTAGGTTTGAAAATTGACTCCGTTACTTAACTAGCTTTGTGACTTTGGGCCAAACTCTCAAGCCTCAGTTTCCACAGCTGTAAATTAGAAATAATAATGACACCTGTGTCCTATTATTATTATAAATATTAAATAAAATCAAATGTATAGTACAAAGCAGAAAGCATATATGTTTCAGAAACTAGTTAATGTTTCTGTGTTATTTAGCTCTGAGTTCTCTGCTATTTATTAGAACTATTGATTTTTAAATGGAAAATATTTTGTAAAATTTAAATTACTGTTTAATGAATATGTTCATTAGAATTAACATTGAACATATACAATGTAAATGTTCATTTAAGCAAAAACTGTATAACTTCATTTATTCATTCAATATCTGGAAGTAGGTATTCAATATGAGTCCTTTAATATTTGTTATGTCTTTTGGTGTAAAATAGTCTTTATAAAGTGCACTCTTACATTTTCTTGGTGACAAAGTCAAGATAATGAATAGGAGTGTCTGTTTGGGGCAGACACAACGATGTTATAAATGGCTAAAGAGTATAGCCATTTGAATTTTTTGGTCTGATTTCAGTATTTTTTTCTGTCTCTCATTTTTGCTACCCACTAATCATTAATGCTTGTTAATCTGTCTGCCTCTAAAACTCAACCCAGTAAAACTCTTCACATAAATATGCTCATTCACAACTGTGTAAACCATCAACTTCACATTAAAAAACCAGAACTACCAAATTTGTTTATATTTTTGGTAAAATATAAATTAATAGGTTTTAATGAACATTAGTGTGAAGACAATTTTTAGGAAGCTGCACAAACTTTGGTGTGGAAAGTTGGAAGATTTATTTGCTTTCTCAGGAGACATTTTTTTCTTTTCTATAAGTTCTTAGCTGTGCTTTAGATAGGTGAGTGTACCAAATAAATGCCCCCCAGACAAGTGAATTATATTTGCTTTGGTTTAATTTTCAAAAATTGCTTGTTGAAAAAATGTATCATTTTCTGTTTCTCAAAGCAAACATTCTATTCCTACTATATTTGTAAAAAGGACTAAATTACTCTGTAAACTTTTTAATACAACAGCTTATAGATATGTTTTCAAAGTATTTTGGGGTTAGGAAGAAGGAATTGGCAAAAATTCATGGCATGTGGAGATCACCCAGACAGTTTGGGAATTTATATGGTTCTTCACAATAGGTCAGTTGACTGTGTCAACATAGAATAGAACAAAAGATAAATCTTTAAAAACTCTGTCTATAGAGTACACATAGAAGATATAATATTCTGCTGAGCTTTCAGGTTTTACATCTGCTGCTTAGAAAGTCCCTTGACCCTGAAATTTGGCAGTCACTATGAATAAGTTTGTATAATATTCATATTGAGTAATAGAAACAGAACTGGTGTGGATTAAACAGGTCAGTGTCCTCAACTTTCTCAGACACATTCCATACATCCTGAGTAATGTAGTGCAAATTCATTGTTTCTAAAATACCCATCTGAACATGTCATTCTCCCTCTTAAAAATCTTATAAAGATGGAACATGGTAGAGAATTGTCTTCATTATCAGGTCATAGATTACCATCTAGATCCATCTGTTAACACAACCCCCTTTATTCTCATCCCTTACATATCAAATAGACATTCTACTCTCTGACCACATAGAAGTTCCTAGAGTTTGCAGAACACTCTGATAGCATTATATCTCTGTCCTTTTAGAATTCCCTACCTCACTCAACCTCTTTTCTTGCTAATTCTGTTATGCTTCGCTTCTATGTCCCTGGCCCCTCTACCAATGTCTGACTATTTTCTACTTGTCTTTTGAGGCTTATCTTGGATGTCATATGCTCTAGGAGGACTTTCTAGCTTACTCCCAATCCCTGGATGGATTCTATGATAACCTGTATTCTCCCATAATTTCTTATGCTTACTTTCATGCTAATACTTAGAATAATATGATACACTCTACTGCTCTTTATTGGCCTTTTCCCTATTAAATAATGAATGTTCTGCAGTCAAATCCGTATTTTAGCTATCTTTTTTTTTTTTTTTTTGAGTTGGAGTCTCACTCTGTCACCCAGACTGGAGTGCAGTGGCTGCTCCCGGCCACCGCAGCCTCGACCTGCTGGGCTCCGGCGATCCTTCCGCCTCAGCCTTCCCAGTAGCGGGAATTACAGGTGTGCGCTACCACGCCCGGCTGATTTTTTGATTTATTGTAGAGATGATGTCTCGCTGCCCAGGCGGGTCTCGAACCCGCGGGCCAGGCAATCCACTCACCTCAGCCTCCCAAAGGCGCGGGATTACAGGCTGAGCCACCGAGCCCAGCTTTTAGCTATCTTTATGTCTCTAACAATGTGTACTGAATAATAGCTGCTCTATAAATATCTGTTGATTGAGTGAATCTAGAAGAGTTCCCATTAAATACAGTTAAATAAATCTTTCATTTCTTACTCCTTATTTCTAATGCATTTCTGAAACAAATTATCATCTAAATTACTGTCTGTATTTTATATCTTATTTAGAAAGCCTAATAGTCATTGTCTAATCCTTTGTATGTGTGTACTCTCTGACTCTCTCTCTTTAACATGTTCTCATTTTAATAATATAAAGGATTTCAAAGAGAGTATTTCCTTGCTTTTACAGTGAATTAGATGCTCATAATTCTGGGGAAACATCCGATATATTTACAGAAGTAGGCATAGTCAAATTGAGGGGTGAGGAATGCAAAATATAATTGTGTTAATCTCACAGCCAAAGCCAGGGACAAATAAAGTAGGAATTAAGTCATTGTATCTATATATGCTTTCCTCTTTCTATTTTTTTCTACTAAAAGAAAATGACCTTTTAATGAGAAAATGTAAAATTGTGTTGATTGGAAGGCAGTAAAACAAAATAAATTTAGATGATTTTTTTATTCCAATGTAACTGAGAGTACTATTGAACTATTTTAATGGTTATTAAAAGAACATAGGGTACATTTGTTTTCTGAGATTTTTTAAAAAGTTGTTTTGTTTTAAATGATACATTTCTTGAAGCACAAATATGTGGTCTCATAATCAATACTGAGGAAGGTTTAAGACTAGATTTCAAAATCATCTTTTTGGATCATGGAGAGGCCTCTGTAAATCCCTAGAGTCAACAGAGGGAAAACAAATGAATAGAGGTAAATTTCATCTTGTAAAGAACTACTATCCACGTAGAAAAGGCAACTCCTATAGACTTAATGTATTAGAATTCTTGCAATATATTTGACAAAATCTCTGATGAAAACTTAGTGGTCACAAGCCATATATATGATCTGGGTAAAAAAACCAATATTTTAAAAGTCAGATCATATCAAAAGAGTGCTCATTTACTGTTAATTTTACTATAAAGCAGAAAATTTTCCAAGATTCTACCCTTAACCTTTCCTACACAACATCTTAAAAATGAGTTTCACGCGAATGCATATGGACTTTGCTTTTTGATCCAGTACTTACTTTGATCAAATAAGGAAGAATTTTAAAACTTTTTGCAGATTTGAAAGTGGAAAGACTTAGAGATACTCACATTGTGTATTGTGAGCCTAATCAGCAATGTAAGTGACTCCCAGAATAGCTAAATAGAACTTCGTTTGCACTAATCACCCTGGGCTAATTATTAAGTCCTAAATACCACACTGTTGAATAAGTATTAAAACACCGGATCATGACTAGGAACAATGATCAGAATAGAGACAGATTCAGTTTTGAAGACAGCAAAATGTAATTTCCTGGAGTTAGAAACAGAATGATTGCTGCCTTCTTATAAATGAAGGACTGTCTCAAGGAAGGGGCATTGTAATTGTCCTGTGACACTCCCACTCGGTCTAACTATTAGCCGGGCGTAGTAGCATGGGCTTGTGGTTCCGGCTCCTTGAAAGGCTGAGGTGGAAGAATCGCAGGAACCCAGCAGGTCAAGGTCGCGGTGGCGCGCCAGCCTGGGCGACAGAGTGAGATTCCAACTCAAAAAAAAAAAAAAAAAGAAAGAAAGAAAGAAAGAAGGCCACAAAAGACATTTGCAAAAAGCACACACGGACATGTACACACACACATACACACACACACACACACACACACACACACACACACACACACACACATTCTAGCAATCAGAATTGTCCAAAGATACAAGGGGCTTTCGTATGTATTAGAGAGTTTCCAATTTGAGGAGGTTTTAAGCAAACTTGACAAGAAAAGCACGTGTCAGGAATATTGTAGTAGAAATTTAGGTATTTGATGGAGTAGACAATAGATGAACAGAATTAGATGACCTCTAAGAAATCTCCAACCTAGAAGTTTATGTTTCTCTATAAATAACAGTTGTAGGAATACTAGTAATGATAGTAAAAGTAGTAGAAATATTAGTCAGAGCTTTTAAAATTGAGTATTTTCTATTTTCCACATTATATGCTTAGCACTTTGTAATGCTCACAACTAACCTATGAAGTCAGTATCATTGTTGTGCTTAATTCATAGACTGGGAAGTAGAGTTTAGGGAAGTTATCTGACTTGTCTTAGAGCATATTGAAAAGATTTAAACACAGGAAAGTGTGGCTCCTGAATCTGCCCTATCAACCACCACTCAGTGCAATAGAGCTGGATTATTAAGCCCAAATTGCACAGCACAATAAAACAAAATCAAGATCTGTACAAGAGAAAAAGTCATCAGTTGTCTATATCTAGGAAGAAATGTTTGCCTCTAATCAGGTTTACACACTGATCTTAACTCTGTTGCACATACTAGAATGCAGGGCAAATAATATATAATATATGAAAGTGAACAAGTTATTCCCATAGTTAAGTTAAGGTAAAGACTGATTATTACTAAGAGTCTTAAGAAAAAAAGGCCTATGAATTATTACTAGAGTATAATGACAGGACCAATGTAGACCATAAAATTTATTTTTCCCCAAAAGACTTTACCTATATTTCAAAGTAATTGATACAACAGAAGAGTCTATAATTTTCCTCTTCAACTTCCATTTTTTTTACACATACCCAAAGGGTAAACTATTTTATTATTAGCATAATCACCAATTTTTAACTAGAATGAAAGTGGCCAATACTATTATTTTATGGATGAAAACCCAGAAATATGGATAAATAAATTCATATTCCTTATTTTGCAAAGCAAATAACTAGTGTAGTTTGGAAGAAAATTGGGTTTGTACATATTTTCAACAATATATACTAAGGTGCTTTCTGTGCTAAAGACAAGTGAAAAACAATGAAGTAGAATGTACTGTTAGTTTCAACAAACACAGGCGCTGTGCACACACACACACACACACACACACACACACACACACAGACAGGAGCAAAACAAAAGAATATTAAGTACCCACATATGACATCAATGTATCTGGAGTTATTATTAGTGTGTGTATATATATATATATATATATATATATATGAGAGAAAGACTCACTCTCTTGCCCAGGTTGGAGTGCATTGGCATGATCACAACTCCCTGCAGGCTTGACCTCTTGGGCTCAGGCAATCCTCTTACCTCAGTCTCCCTAGTAGATGGAACTACAGGTGTGTGCCACTACACACCACCACTACGCCTCATTTAGAGATGAGATCTCACTATGTTGTCCAGGTTGGTCTCAAACTTTTGGGCTCAAGCAATCTTCTTGCCTTGGCCTCCCAAAATGCTACAATTACAGGCATGAGCCACTGCACCTGGCTTGATGCATATCTTAATAATGAGAAGATGGTCATGTTTAGGAGAAAAACAAAGTTGTATAGGCTAAGGAAATTTAAAAAACAAAGACCTAAAAAGCCAAAGAAAGATGGTACAAAAATGGATGAAGAAAGTGGTCACATGATCTTTTACATTCTATTTGCATTCTTATAAAACTTCACTACTATTCACCAAATACACAATACACATTTCAATACACTATTCAACTCTATTAATCACTCAGTCCTAAGAAACCTTTTGGCAGTACTCTAACATACAGTTTAATGATGAGTATTATGAAAGCAAAAACAGGAAGATAAATATCATATATTAGTATTATTTTATCTTTAGCAAAGTGAATTTAGGTGACTTTAAGAGCTAGGACACTAAAAGTAGTTGATTAATATACAAAAATTTTTACATAGTCAGCATAAGATGTGCAAAAGCTAGCACACACATATTTCTTAAACTCTCTATCCCAAATCAAAATCATGTTCAAAATGAAGAAGTTTGCATTTCTGCATTCTGAAGCAATTCTACTCAGTGTATTCCTGGGAGAGTGGAAATCCCCTTACATCATAAATTTTGGGAGCTCACTCCACCTTGAACATAAACTGCCTGTGAAACTTTTATTTCTATCTCTGATCAGACTGGTTTCAAGTGGCTGCTTTCCAGAATTTCCCTGCTGGGACAAGATCCTTTCAGACTCAAGTCAAGACACAGAACCACCAGACCCAAAGTTTCTAAAAAGAAAAAAAAATACTTACTTGGTATCAGCCTCAAATAGATGAGCCTGGGTAGTGTTTTTTAGGTAAGAAAAATACTAGAGAGAGAGAAACAGTCAAGTATTTTAGATTCCATATGACACCATGAGCTCTTCCACTAGTAAGGAGGCAGAAGGATGGACTTTGGGGCACAAGGAAATCCCCTAAAGAGAAAACTTGTTATCAAATGAGCATCAGTGTTGGCCCTGAGAAGAAAAGAAAGTCACAAAATAAAATGGCAGTCCCTGGAAGCAGAGAGGGAAAGTCATTCCTCAGTCATGGAACTCAGGATTGCCTTTTTAACATGAATGAGTAGCTGTGTACATTTCTAGAATCAAAACTTGCTAGTCCTACTCTGTGCTTTCTCTTTCAGCTCTACTGAATTCCTTTTTGTTTCTAGAATGTGTTTATCTCTGGGTATTTTGCCGGTTCCAGAGCCTGGAACACTGGCACCTACTTCCCCTGCCCTTTGATCCACAATCATAGTGTCTTGAGTCCCAGTCTCACCTTCAAAGTATAAGCATGTGCCCCTCTTCTATCAAAGCACCTTGTTTGGGCATTTAAGTGTTTGTCTGTATCCCCTACTAGACTAAGAGTCAGGAGAGTAGGGACAGTGTCCATTTTGTTTACTTTTGTATCTTCACTGCTTAAACAGCACCCAGCAAGTGGTAGCTGTTTAGTACATATTAAGTGAATGAATGAATGAATGATTTATATTAGCCTAGACAGCTTACATAGGTGGCTCTGTGATAAAATTATAGATAGATAGGTAGATATAGATATGTAGATGATAACCAATGCTCGCTATACTTCTATTGTGTGCCAGACACTTGTTAAACACATTAAAATTATCTGTTTCATACTCACAACTATAAATTAAATACTATTATTACTCCCATATTACAGAAAAGAAAATTGAGATTTAGAGAGTAAAGAAAAATTCTATCACACAGTTAATAAGTATTTGGGTTTAAGTCTATATAATTTTAGAGGCTGAACCCAAACTTAATACAAAAGACCTTCACCTATATCTTAATATTTTTAGAATACACAGACAGAAATCAAACAATTATTTATTGAGAGCTTATTATACCTGAATAACTGTGCCTGTGTTTTATTCCAACAACAACTGCCTTTCCTTCCTCAGTTATTAGATTTCCTTTATATAGTTGGGAACTGCTGTCATAGACCTGGCCATGAGATTGGCAGTGTGAAGTAAAAACAAACAAACAAACAGTAAAAAAACAGTTCACACCAGTTGATAAGTTAAGGCATGCACTCTTGATCACTAAAACCTAAATCAAGGTTAAATGTACAAATTACTGAACCTTTTTATTAACGAAGGGAACACATCGTGTGTTGGTCAATTGACAATTAAGTCCTGAGCAGCACTCACACGGTATCTATAAATGGGTGCATTAAAATAGTGGATATACTGCTAAACCTGTGTCAAGAATAAACAGAGCAACTACAATACATATGCAACCATTCATCGTGGTGTCAGAAATGTAGCATGAGTGCAGGGACCAGAGTGGGTCACAGCTGGTGCACCTCCAGCCCAGTTCAATGCTGAGTCTTTCAATATTATGGTCTGAAGGGAAGTGCAGTTTAATAGTTCATCTACCACCTGTTGCCAGGTAGGATAAGTGATAGCAAGAGCCTTCCAGACTCTGATTACTAACTCTCTTTAATAGGAAGTATTGTGAACAGAACTTTTTTGTTGTCTTTACAAAGAGGTCCGTTCTGCAGATTCTTATTGAAACATAACAGAAGAGCTTGGGTATCAGGCTTTTGAAGAAACAGAATCTTCAAGGATGGATGAAGTAGATAAAGGAATAAAGAAGAAGCAATAGGGGGAGAAAATCTCAGAAAGCAACTCCTCTTATTCCAATCCTAGAGTTTTAGTCACCCAGAATGTTAATAGCTGTGGTGTTTAGCATGGTCACTTGTGACCACATGTAGCTCTTGAAAATTTGAAATGTGGTTTGTCTAAATTAAGATGCACTTTAAATGTAAAATACACACTAGATTCTGAAGACTTAATATGAAAAAAGAATGTAAAGAATTTCCTGAATATTTTTCATTTGTTGAAGTAATTTTCAGACATATTGGATTAAATAAAATATATCATTAACATTAATTTTACCCTTCTTTTTTACTTTTTAAAATTGTTACTATTATAAATTTTAATTTTACACATATGGCCTTCATTTGTGGCCCAATTAATCTGTCTATTAGACAGCACTGGTTTATAAAATGGTTTTATATATCTAAAGATGTATATAAAGATCCTGCTAAGGAAATATATGTATAATGTTTAATATTACCCTAACAGGATCTTTAATTTCTAAGACTTTGACTTTGGTAGTCTTTTAATTTTTAAATGAATTGCAAAAATTATCAATTCCCCAAAAATTACCTCTGATATTTCAAGCTATTACATTTGAAATTTGTTCCTGTGTTCTAATATTTTTGACAGAATTTAACTCAGCAATTTTTTTTGATAACCTCCATCCTTAAAAATATGAAGAAATAATAGTGATCCTTAATATGAGCAACTACTTCTTCTGTGAAAAGAAATGTCTACAATGGCACCAAAGTGAAAATGAAAAAAACAAAATCTATAAAAACTAATTATTGATCCCTTGACATTTTTATTTTCTCATAAGGTATACTTTACCTGGGAAACTACACATTATAAACATAAATCAATATGAAACAGAGGGTTTGTGGATATTTGCATATGACATACATCTAGTTTGAAAATGTACACTTCAACCACACCTTCTCACGAATTTTAAAATTAAAATTGCATTATTTTAAAGTTGAACAAAACTTCTACAGTCCAAGGCCATGTAGGGAGCAGAATATTTATGGTTCATTTAATGAAGGGCATTACTAAGTGTCATTATCACCACTCCAAAGGCTGATGGAGCAAAGTTGCTCTATGGTTTTAACAGGATGCAAAAAAAACTAAAGTTAAGAAGCAGGCAGTCTTCAGAACTATCTGTTGTCAGAATTGCAGTGCCAATTAGGGACACAGTAGGACAGAAGTATCTTGACACCCCCTTTTCCTCTTACCTTCCAACCTACTCAATTGACCCACCCCAACCAGAAACTCACCTTCATGTGTAAGGACTCAGAGAAGAATGGAGAATTAATGAAGAAAAAAAAATAAGAAGAAATAATTATTTTATCCAGAATTATTTTGTGTAAGATCTACAGTGGTGTGAATACGCATAGTGACCAATGAGAAAAATTAAATGGCATGAGAAAGCATAGCAGAAAGTTGGTTAATTAAATAAGATGTGCTACATCAGAATGAAGAGAATAATATGGGATAAGCTGTGTAGTGGAAATAGAAATCCAGGGGAGACATAATGCTGTTGAAGTATAAAAGAAATGTTAAATATAGAAAGATTATAGTGCTTGAATGTCTCTTGATTAATTTAGGAATTAAAAATTATGCCTATTGCAATGAATAAGAATTAATTTAAAAGACAATAAGAGCTTAATTATATATCTTGAGAATGAGAAATAGATAACTTGGCGAAAATTGCCAAAAGGTTAAAATTCAATAATTAGAAAATGTTATTTTTTCAACTTTTGACATTTAACATTCACTTTTATCATATCAGTGATTTTTGGTTGATTAAAACTCTGGAGAAAATTTTAAGTCTCAAGTATAAAATGGAATCGATTATTTGAGTACTTTGTCACATACCAGTACCCTATATAACCTAATTGGTATAGACAAATAAAATGGATTCAAAAAGGTTGTGCTTAATATTAACCTCTGAACATTTCTCATGCTGTGAGACACATGACCTTACCTTGGGCATGGCCATTCTCTATCATTTCTTGATCTCCTGATATCTACTCAACAACTAAGACTAAACTCGCTCACAAAAATTGATGCTCCTCTCCAGAAGGCCTTCCCTAGCTATCTATCCTCCCACTTCTCCATACTCCTGCTGTCAGGCAGGTGTGAGACTAGTACACTTTAGGATAATAGGTGCCATGGAAGTGCTGAATTAAAATGATATTTAGAAAAGAGTATGGACAACATATTATCTCCTCCCGTGTTCAGTTGAGATTTAGTTATCAGTTATAGCTCCTGACCAAGGAATGGTAATGCTATAATGCTATATCATTGATTAAGGAAATAAACATATCATTTTGATATCAGACAAGAAGGTAAGGGAGCCAGAATTCTATTTTGGAAGGTCTAATTCTTGTTCCTCACTCTGCTAGAAATCCACAATTATACTTGCTGGCAAGGGCATCATTTCCGTCAAAGTTTCTTTCAACTGCCTAGACAATTACTGCATTGAGACCCCAAACTGTGTTTTCATTAAGCATGGGGGTAAATATTTTAACTCCAGCAATTTTCAAAACATATACTGACACCATCCTTTCACCTATAGAAGACATGTCATGTTGTACAGAATATCTAGTTTAAAGCAATGGCACTGACTTTTTACGGGGCTGCCAGCTTTGAAATGTGACGCTGAATAACAGGAACAAATTGACCATTGATTGAGGTTACGTAGGATAAAAATTATTGCCACTTCTAATATCTAGTTTTTAAAATCCTTAGAATCATGATGTCATCTATATGACCATATTATTTTGGTATATTTTTCCAATTTTTCTTAAATATATTAATTTTAAAACATTCTAAAAATACATAATCCCTCTCCCAAAAAATGTATAATCCTGGACAAGCATGTCAAATTCTTGTTCAGTAAGTCAAAAGTGGAGTCCAGGACTCTGTATTATCAGGAAATCCACCTTGTCCCCAACCCAAAAGACCCACATGATCAGGCAAGTCTGGAGAAAACTACTTCAATTGAACAAAAGCTGGCAATATTTCAATTAACAAAATTAAAATTTTATTTTTTAAGTATAATTTAACACTCTAAAATAAAGTTGTGATATATTTGTAGCACATGCAAGGAGATATTATGTGCCTAGCAAATTTTTAATTTTCAAAATAAGATAGCATATACGTGCTTTCACTTATACAAAATTCTTGATCTAGAATTTTTGAGTTTATAAATGACAATTCTTAGAAAATTATGAAAAAAATTATGTTTCATGGAAAATTTTCAAATTACCTAAATCATTGAGAGTAGCCACCATTTACTGAACACCTTCATGTGTATGTAAAATACTCTTTACACATAATTGCACTAATCCTCATAAAAAGATTTGCATTATTGTGCTTATTTTTTACAAATGGAGAAAGCAAGTTTCAAACATCTAAGTAAGATGTCCAAAATCTCACAGTTAATATCAGAACATTAGTTTAAAACAGATAATTCCTGAGTATTGTATTGTCTCCCAGGGAGAAATATTGTAACAAATTAATTTATATATAAAAACAAATCAATAAGAAACTTTTCATCTGTGCTTTTCTCAGGGCATTCATTTTCATTACCTAACCATAGTAAATTTGTGATTTAAATTAGTCTTATAGTTTCTGTCTAGAAATATGACAGCTTGGATAGCTTTTTAATTTTTTAATTCGGTCATCAGCAAAAAGAAATGCTGATGATATCACTGATTGTGAATGGCTATTAGGATATGCACACCATAGAGCAAAATATATACTTGAATTGGTTCTTAGGGGAAATGTTTTATAATATCTTTCTGCATAAAATAAGAATGTCCCCAGGGTTCATAACCAAATCATTGAATTTACAATCTTCTATTGAGATGTTTAGAAATACTAGGAAGGAACCACACTGTTTAAATATTGTTAGTGTCAATTTTTTAAATTGCTATGCTTTTCAAATTTTGCTTTTGCTGGTTATATAACCACTCACACTTCAACAAAGTAAACAGAAAAATAGTCTTGATAAACTTTTAACTTACCAGTAAAAATACTTCTGAAAGCATAGACTGTCTGCTATATTCAGGCACACACACACACACACACACACACACACACACACACACACACACACACACAGAGATAAACGTTGAAAAGATCTAGTTTGTATGCATATATTTATATTCAGTTATTTGATTTTAAAATGGTTCTTAAAATTTATCAATTTAATTATTCCATTATTGATGTGAAAGACCTTTCCTGGGATTAAGCACTAAACAAAACTTCTGGCATCTAAATAAGCTAATTCTCATCCAAGATAAATTTCTGGCTAATTATTAAGGAAGTACAAAAGAAAGTCAGTGTTTCTAACTTTATTTGACCTGAATTTATTTAGATAACTAAATAAAAAAGAAACTGTTCTCCGCTGATCTATCCAAACTGCATGCATTATCTGGGAAATTTTGATAATTTTATATCTGGAATTAAATTTAAAAGCCAAGTAAATATGCAAGAAGAAATGCCAATTAAAAAAAAAAAAAATCTAAAGTGTATGTACACTAAATGTAAACAGTTTTGTAAGGAATTTTAGAGATAGAAACAGAAAGCTTGGTTACTGTGCAAATATCATTGGGAATGTACTTGTAATTGCCCATATGTATTTTTACTCCAGTAACAGATGTTTTTTCTTTATTTCAATAATACTTGCCTACGTGTCCCTAAATATTATTATTCTCTTTTACTTTAAGTTTAGTAAAACTACTCACTATATGACAATAGCTATAGAATATTATTCTTAATTCTAAAATATTACTACACTCACAATTTTTATACATACGACTTGTAAATTACTATTAGTCAAGGAGAAAATTGGATTAACATTAAAAGAATTAGCAAAAAAAAAAAACACACACATAAGATTTGTGAGATTCAGCCAAAGCTTTCCTCAGAGTAAGTTTTATTTTTCAGTTTTTAAAATGATATAATATTTTATTTAGGCTTTACTAAAGAGAGAGGAAGAAAAATAAGCAAAATAAAAATAATTAAGAAGGAAAGAGTGACGCTTCAGGCAGAAATAATTATATGATGAAACAATAGATATGATCAATATGAGACTTTTATAAACAATTGTATAGAAAAAGACCTGATTCTTTTCAAAATGAGAAAATAATATTTAACAGTTAAGAATATATTTTAAATTAAGATTATTTTTTTTAATTTTAAAATTGTGGGGTACAATTCGGAGTTAGGTATACAAATATTCATTGTACAGGTATCCTTGTTGATGAGGTGTGCCCTCCTTCCTCAGGCAGATTTTGACTACTGTCAATCCCACCTTTCTGGCTGTCCCCCAACCCCCCCCACCACCCCGCCCACAGTTTCCTGCTGCTGACAATCTTTTTCTTGTAGTATTACGGTAGTTGTTCGAGGTCCACTTATGAGTGAGAACATGTGATACTCAGTTCTTTGTTTCTGTGAAAGATCACTCAGTATTATAGACTGTAATTCCATCCAGGTTGCTGCAAAGTTCATGATTTTGTTCTTTACGGTAAAAAATAAGATTATTCTAAGAATAATTGATGCTAATATATTTAAAAATCTCAAGAAAATGGACAATTTCTTTAAAAAACGAATTCAATGAGGATTTTAAAAGAAAAACCTAAAGCAAAAAAAAAAAAGAAAGAAAAAACATTTAAAATGTCAAAAACAGTATAAATAGAAACGTATCTTCAGAGGCATATGCAGTTAAACTTAACTTATTTGAACTTTCAAGACACAGAAAATGTCTGTTAAAAAAATTACTGAAAAACAGATTAAGAAATAAAAGTAGCCAAATTCATTTTATAGAGCAATAACTACTCTGAAAAGAAAAGCTGTCAGAGATATGCATAAAATAAATATGTGTATCCAATTCCTTATGAATGTAGATATGAAAAATCCTAAATAGGCTACAACAAAATGGTCTTTAGTCCAAGATTCAAACTATTCATCATTATGATATTCACTAGTAAAATTCAATACATGTACGAGTGAAATAAGAAAAATAATATATTTTCCACTGAATACCAAAGAAGACTACAACAAAATTCAAGAAGAGTTAGCCAGGGCAATTTTTTAACATACAGAAGTAAAGATACTTCCTCAACTTGAGGAATAATATTAATCTCAGTCCAAGAGATAATGTGGTACTTAACCCAAAGGCAGCAGTAAGACATCATCACTATTGAATATTGTTCTTCATCTAGTCAGTGAAACTTGGAAAGGAGAAAACAAAATGATTATTTACAGATGAAATATCTCAAATATATGTAAGTGTAAGGCAATGTAACATTTGAATTCCAATGAAAATGAAAATTATACATAGAAAAAGCATAGAGTACAAAGGGAATCTTTGGAAAATAGATTTTTATATCTCCTTTTTTTCTAACTTTTGTTGATTCAAAAAATTTTTAATGTATATGTATTGCTTTAAAAAGGTAAACAAACTAACAAAATTATCTAAAAACAATAACATTAAATAATCTATCAAAAAGGAAAAAAATCATTCTCATAATGCCAGAATCATTAAAAATTTTGTGAATAGATTTGTACTTGTTTGTGATACACACACACACACACACACACACACACACACACACACACACGCACACACCCACACCTATATAAACATATTCATGTGTGAATTCATGGTATGTATAATATTTTTCAACTTGTGTTATTAACTTCATAGATTCTGAGCATCATTTCTTCTACTATATACACTTACTTCAATCAGTTCAACAACCAGATACATGGAAGTTTTTTGCATTTTTGTTATAAATTTTCTTAACTAGTGCCTTACTAATGTAATTTAAATTCTTCACAAATTTTAATTATTGCAGGTAATCATTCAATGAGCATTCTTGCATATATATCTTTTTGTACTTATGTGAACGTTACTGCATTAAAAACTACCACAAAATTTTGTAACTTGAAACAGTATTTTATGTCAAGGTTCTGTGTGTCAGGGTCATGGGCAATACTTCTATTTCATATGCCATGAATGGAAGTCACTCAATGGCATTCAGAAGACAGATTTTTTAGTTCAGGGTCCAAAGGCTGCTTCCCTCCCAAATCTGGAACCTTGACAAGAATTCCTGGAAAATTAGGCTCAGCTAGCTGTTAACTGGAGTACCTGCATGTAACTGCTTCAGCATATCTGTCTCAGCATATTTGGGTTTCTCAGCTGGCAACTCTGAGTTCAAGAAAAATATTCTAAGAGGTTCAGATGGAAACTGCAAGGTGTTTTGTGACCTTCTAACCTTAGAACTCCCATAACATCACTTTTGCTACTTTCTGCTGGTCAAAAAATTCACTAAAGGTAATCCAAAGTCAAAGGGAGGAGAGTTAGACTCTACCTCTCCATGGACGCAGTAAATAATCTGCAGCCTTCTTTTATTAAACACAGGTTGTAGGTCTGGGGTCCCTCAAAGTGTACTTACAAGGTCAAAGGGTATGTGCACTTCTGTAGCCTCTTCGCACTTATGTCGGAAGCAGTTTCCAAGAGATGCAGCCTTGAGTTCTGCATAACCTTTTCTTTTACTTTTTATTTTTTCATTTGTTTTTGCCTTTGGAAGAGAACAGAGTGCTCAGTCCTGTTTATTAATATATATATATTTTTACTTAGGAACAAGCATTGGTTGTGTGTGTGTGTGTGTGTGTGTTTTCTTGAGTTAGTTTAAAAAAAAAATTGAAAGAACCCCCCCCTTTACCTCACTCTCACTCTGCTCTTGCCCTTTCTGCATATCTTTTTGTTTTTGTTGCTTTGATGTGAATCCATGTACCTGATTGTAATCCTTGGTTCATCTAGTTTTGGTTTTAAATAAAGTCTTATAACACCAAAAGAAAAAATCATTTCCCAAAGAGCTTGCATAAAATAATTTTAAAGAAATCTTAAAGAGCATTTTCAAAATAGACTTGTTAATTGACAAGCTGATTTTCTCTGAGTGGCCCTCAGAAACATTCAACAGGTTCTATTGGACTGTTTATTAAAGGTCAATTGGTGATGGTAAAACATGCAGCAGAGCACATAAATTGTGACTCTGGTATAAAGTAATATCCCAATGAGTATATGTACCACATTTTCTTTATTCAGTCTACTTTCTTTTTTTTATTAATTTTTTTATTTTAAATTATGTGGGGTACAATTCAGGGTTATGTTCATTATGCAGGTATCCTTGTTTGATGAAGTGTGTCCCTCACCCCCGGCAGTTTCACACTACTGTCAATTCCTTTCTTATAGTACTATGATAGTTGTTCAAGGTCCAACTTATGAGTGGGAACATGTGATACTCAGTTCTTTGCTTCTGTGATAGATCACTCAGTATAATAGCCTCTAAGTCCATCCAAGTTGCTGAAAAGTTCGTAATTTTGTCCTTTGTGACTGCCTAATATTCCATCATATCCAGTCCACTTTCAACAAGCAGTAGGGTTGGTTCCATGTATTTTCTATTGTGAATAGTGCAGCAATAAACATGCATGTGCAGTGTCTTCTTCATAGCACAATTTATGTTCCTCCAGGTATATTCCCAGGAGAGGGATGGCTGAATCATATGGAAGGTCAATTTTTAGTTCTTTCAGGAATCACCACATTGCTTTCCATAGAGATTCACCTAGTTTGCACTCCCACCTACAGGTAGAAGTGTTCCTTTTTCACTGTACCCACACCAGCATCTGTTGTTTTTTGACTTATTAATGACATCCATCCTTACAGGAGTTAGGTGGTATCTCATCGTAGTTGTGATTTTCATTTCTCTGATTAGTGAAGCAGAGCATTTTTTTCCTGTTTCTGTTGGCTGCTTATATATCTTCTCTTGAGAAGTGTCTGCTCATGTCCTTTGACCACTTTTTAATGGTGACATTATTTGTTTTTCTTTCACTTGGTTTGAGATCTTTGTAGATCCCCGATGTTAGGCCTTTGTCAGATGCATATTTGGAGATATTTCCTCCCATTCCGTGGAATGTCTCTTTGCTCTCCTAATGGTTTCTTTTGCTATGCAAAACCTTGTCTGTTTAATGAGGTCCCATTTGTCTATCTTAGCTTTTATGGCATTAGCTTTGGGGGACTTAGTCAAGGATTAGTTGCCTACTCCGATTTGCATAAGAGTGTTTCCTGTGTTTTCTTCTAGGGTCTTAGAATTTGAGGTTTTACGTTTAGGTCTTTGATCTGTTTGAGTTGATTTCTGTATATGGTGATAGGTAGGGATCCAATTTCATTCTTCTGCATGTGGTCAGCCACTTTTTCCAGCACCATTCGCTAAATATGGTCTCCTTTCACCAGGGATAGTTACTGGGGACTTTGTCAAAGATGAGTTGATTGAGAAACCATGGTTTTGCTTCTGGGATCTTTGTTCTGTTCCATTGACCTTTGTGTTTATTCTTGTAACAATACCAGGCTGTTTTAGTTATTGCAGCCTGTAATAAAGTTTAAAATCTGGAAGTGTGATACCTCCTGCTTTGTTCTTTTGATGTAGATTGTTTTTGCTATTGTACTCTTTTCTGTTTCCGTATACATTTCTGTATTGTTATTTCCAGGCCTGTAAAAAATGATGTTGGTAATTTGATCGATATTGCATTAAATCTGTAGATTGCCTTGGGTAGGATGGACAACTTGACAGTATTGATTCTTCCAATCCATGAACAGGGTATGTTTTTCCATTTGTTTGTGTCATCTTTGATTTCTTTGAGCAATGTTTTACAGTTCTTATTGTAAAGGACTTTCATTTCTCTGATTAGGTGAATGTCAAGGTATTTCTCTTTTTTTGTGGATATTGTGAATAGGATTATGCTTTTAATTTGGTTCTCTGGCTTCTTGTTGCTGGTGTACAGAAATATAACTGTCTTTTGCAGGTTGATTTTGTACCCTGAAACTTTATAAAAGTCACTTACCATGCAAGGAGGCTTTTTATGGATTCCCTTTGGTTTTCAAGGTATGGAATCATATTGTCTTCAAAGAGGGATAGCTTAAATTTCTCTTTTCCTATTTGAATATCCCTTATTTCCTTCTCTTGTCTGATTGCTCTGGCAAGGACTTCCAGCACTATGTTGAAAAGGAGGAGTAAGAGTGGGCATCCTTGTCTTGTTCCCCTTCCTGGGGGAAATGCTTCCAACTTCTGACTATTGAACAAACTGTTGGCTTTGGGTTTATCACAGATGGTTCTTACTGTTTTGAAGAATGTTCCTTCTTAGGTGTTCAAAAACTTTTTATCAAGAATGGATGCTGAATTTTGTCAAATGTTATTTCTGCATCTAATGATATAATCATGTGGTTCTCAGTATTACATCTGTTAATTTATTGAATTCTGTTTCTGGTCTTGCAAAGGTTGAACCAGCCCTGCATCCCAGGAATGAAACTTGGACAGGGCGGATGATTCTTTAGGACAGGGTGGATGATTCTTGAGATGTGTTGTTGGATCTGATTTGCAAGAATCTTGTTGAGAATTTTTG
Source organism: Carlito syrichta (assembly GCF_000164805.1). Taxonomy (NCBI): domain Eukaryota; kingdom Metazoa; phylum Chordata; class Mammalia; order Primates; family Tarsiidae; genus Carlito; species Carlito syrichta. The sequence goes on from NW_007249866.1 coordinate 736,757, forward strand.
CATCTATGTTCATCAAGGATAAATATCTCCTGTAATTCTCTTTCTTTGTTGAATTTTTGCCAGTTTGGGCTATCAGTGTGATGTTATTGTGATATTTACTTCATAAAATGATTTGAGGAGAATTCCATCTTTTTTGAATGTCTGCAATACTTTTGATAAGATTGGTATCAGCTCCTCCTTGTATGTCTTATAGAATTCGGCTAAAAAGCCATCTTGTCCAGAGTTTTTTCTGGCAAGGAAATTTCTTAAGACTGAGCCAATTTCTTTGATTGGTTTATTTAGAGTTTCAATTTCTTCTTGTTTCAACCTTGAGAGTTGTGTGATATCAGAAAGTCCTTCATTTCCTTTAGGTCTTCAAGTTTATTTCCATACAGGAGTGCATGGCAATCTCTGATAATCTTTTGAATTTTGAGGGGTCAGTTGTGATTTCATCTTCTGTGTTTCTAATTTGGTTTATTGGGACTTTCTCTCTCTCTCTTTTTTAAAGTCAGTCTGGCCAGGGGCCCATCAATAATATTTATCCTTTCATAAAACAAGCTTTTTGTCTATATTACTTTTGTCTTCTATAACCTGAAATTACAATTTTATCTTATGATATGGATTCTTCTGCAGAAGTTAAGATTTAGGTAACCTTGCCTTTTCACCTCCCATAGGTGTGACATTAGGCTGTTTACTTGTGATCTCTCTGTTTTCTTGATGTGCACATGCAATGTTATTAATTTTCTTCTTAGCACTGACTTCATGGCATTCCAGAGATTCTGATAAGATGTGTCTTCATTTTCATTTGTTTCCAGGAATCTGTTCATTTCGGTCTTAATTTCCATGTTTATCTAGAAGTTGTTAAATAGTATGCTGTTTAGTGTCCATGTTTTTGTGTGTTTTGGGGGATCTTGGTGATGGTGATATTTATTTTTATTTCACTGTGATCTGAGAAGATGCATGATATTATTTTTATACCTTGGAATTTGTGCTTGATTTATGTTTGAGAAGGTGAATGATCTTGGAGTATGTTCCATGTGCTGATGAGTAGAATGTATATTCTGTAGTTATTGGGTGAAGTGTTCTATAGGTGTTTATTAAGTCCATTTGGTCAAATGTTGAGTTGTGGTTCCAGATCCTTATTGATTTTTTGCCTTGATGATCTATCTAAAGCTGTTAGTGGGGTATTTAGATCTCCAGCTGTGATTGAGTCAATGTTCTCTCTTATTTCATTTAGCTGTTGTTTTCTAAAACCTGGTGCTTCTGTGCTGGGTGCATATGTTTAGAATGGATATTTCTTGCTGGTGGATTGAGCGTTTTATCATTATGTCATTTTCTTCTGTGTCCTTTTTAACTTTTGAAGGTCTGAACGCTGCTTTTCCCGATATCAGTATAGCTACTCCTGCCTTCTTCTGTTTTCTGCTTACCTGGAATATCATTTTCTAGCCTACAACTTTGAGTCTGTAAGTGTCTTTTGCAGTGAGATGAATTTCCTGGAGGCAGCAGATTGTTAGATCATACTTTTTCATCCAGTTTGCCACTCTGTGTCTTTTCAGTCTTGCATTTAGTCCATTCATGTTCAGGTTGATTATTGGAATGTGAGAGTTTATCCCTGCCATGGGATATTAAGGGGTTGCTTTGTATTCTTTTAACTTTTATATTTATATGTGTATGTGTTTTCATTTTGGTGGGTGCTCCATATGTTCTGTTAACTCTGTGTTTGCCTGTATTTTTGTGATGGGCGGTACTATTCTTTTTTTTAATTCTGTGCTCAAGACCTTCTTAAGTGTCTCTTGAAGGGCTGGTCTGTAGGTAGAATACTGTCTTAGGTATTGGATATCAGAAAGATTTAAATTCTCCATCATTGATGAGATTTAGCTTGGCGGATTAGGAAATTCTTAGTCGGAATTGCTTATCTTTAAGAATGTTAAAAATTGGACTTTATTCTCTTCTGACTTGTGCTTCTGCACATAAGTATGGTACTGTTTTGATGGGTCTTCCCCTGTAGGTAGTCTGACCTTTCTCTCTTGCTGCCTTTAGGACTTTTTTCTTTCATGCTAATTTTGTGGAGGCAGATTACTATGTGACTAAGGGTTGATCTTTTCATGTGATACCTTGCAGGGGTTCTCTGAATCTCTTGTGCTTGAATGGTCACATCTCTGATAAGATGAGGAAAGTTTTCTTGAATGATCTCATAGAATGCTTGTTCCAAGGTGTTCTTCATTTTCCTTTCTGCTTCAACGATACCAATCAGGCTTAGATTTGGCTTCTTAAAATAATTTTACATCTCTTGGAGGATTTTTGCTTTCTTTTGAAAGGTTTTTTGTTTTGTTTTATTTTTTGTTGTTCTTGCTTTTTTTCTTTTTGGGAGGTATGTTTCTAACAGATTGGGTTAATTCTATATGTTGGTCTTCAAACTCAGATTTTTTTCTCTGCTTGATTGATTCTGCTTCCTCTGCTTGGTTGATTCTGCTTCCTGTGCTTGCTAGTTTATTTATTTCAAGGATGGAATTCTTTATTTCCATTATTTCAGATCGGGCTGTTTTGAAATTTGTCAGCTCTGCTTTCATTTCCTGTATGGCTTCATTGAGTTTTGCTTCTTATTTCTTTTGGTTCCTGGTCATTTTTGGCACCAAATCTCTCATTTCTGTGGCTGTCTTCTGAGGTATGTCATTCTGAGGGCACCTTTGTTTGTGCTCTGATTACTGTTTTTTGGGGTGCTGTCTTTTTAGGATTTTGGGGGGTTGCCTGTGTGTTTTGTTGTTGTTGTTGTTGATGATGATGATGATGTTTTTGTTTCATTTGTGACAAGTCTCTTTTTCTTCTCTATATAATTCTATCACTCAGTGAAAGAGGGAAAAGCATTCACTTCTGCTGCTTGCTCCACTCTTTGGTTAGTTACCCTAACAGCAGGTTCTCTATCCTGCTGCTAAACTAGTCAAATCAGTTTTTTAACCTCTCTGCTGTGGGACCAATGGCTGGGAGGGAGTAAACTGACTCATCTTAAAATTGCTCACATCACTCCTTCACTGGGTGAGATTTCAGTTCCTGTACTAACCTGGTGCATGGTGGGGAATAGGGTATTCAGTTTCTTGCACCTGCTGTTGCTTTCTGGTCTCTGTGTGTACAAAGAGGCTCTTGTATATTGGCAGCTGGGTCCCTACTCTCTGCCTTGCTAGACAAGAGAGATGCTGGTCTGTTTCTCCACTAGTAACTGGCAATGAATATGCCAGTCAGATTCACTCTGTAGGTGTTTGCTGTTGTTGTTGCTGTTGCTGTTGTTGTTCCTGCCTGGGAACTGGCTGCCTATGGCAGCTGGTAGGCAGGTTTTGTTCATTCTTTCATTTGAGTTCTGGTTGCTCCCAACTGTGTCCTGATCAAAACTCCTCCCATGTGGGATCAACTGCTCACGTATGACTGGGAGGGAGTGAACTGACTCAAAACATTTTAGAATCACTCACCCTTCTCTTTCACTGAATAGAGCTTCCAAATTTGTCCAAGCCTGGAATAGAGTGGGTGGTAGGGCACTGGAATCCCATGCCTGCCATTGCTTTCTGGTCTCTGTGTACAAAGATACCCTTGCTGGGTGCAGGTTGTACTAGTGGCTGGGTCACTACTTTCTGTCTTGCTCAGCAAAAGACATGCAGGTCTTCACTTAAAGTCCTAAGACTAAGTCTCATGTTAGTCTTATTTCCCCATTTGTAAATGAGGAAATGGCAAAAAGATTACACTTACAGTTATATTTTATCATTTCATTATGAATCTGTAACATAGTAGCCAAAAGCATAATTAAGACTTTTAAAAGTTGGTTTATTTCTAACTAGAGTCACTTCATCATCATGATCACCATCCAATCATCCATACCATCATCATCAAGAATAAAGCAGCAGGAAATGTGCCAAATATCGTGTATAGACTATAACATTAAATGTTGTTTTTATCTCCATCTTTAGAGATAACAGAGTTGAGAGAAAGAGAGTATTTTTCTAGTTACTTGGAAATGTACAAGGCCAGAAATTATACAGTGATAACTGATTACAGAGACAGGTACTTACCGATCTCATCATTGATTAACTGAGGAATATCTCAATAAGCTATCAGATTAATATAATTGTTTTGATTTTCATACAAAACTTGTTAATTAAGATATTACCAAAATAAGTACACAAAAGCTTTTAAAACTTTGCAAACATACTCTGAGCAGAAAGACCTAACTCCAGGATCTGTGATCACTTTGAATGTTTATAAGCAGAACAGGCAGATTTAGGAGAGGCAAGGACACTAAGAATGTCTCTTTTCAAGTTGCCTAAATACTGATGAGGAGTAAGACAAACAGATTTTTTGATAGTTTCTAATTCCAAAACCAGAGGAATAAACTTTAAAACAGAGAAAAAGTGGCAGAACAGCCTGGGAAAAGATAAAGTAATTGAAGGATTTGTTATATTCCCCTCATGCACTAAGTAGATTAGAATGTGGCCCTGGTCAGAACAGCATGATAGGCAACCTATCAGACAGAACAGATACAACAGGAAGCTTGTAAAAGCCCCAGGTTGAAAAAGAAACAGAACCTTTGCCAGCACAAACTCCTGCCAATTCTAATTCTACATAAAATGCATTGGCAATCAGCCTGCCATGTACTGTTTGGGGCCAGACTCCCATGAGGGGACAGTGTGGAACTGCTACTTGCTGTGCTCAGAAAGTAGAAAAGGAAAGCTTATTATTTTTATTTTTTCTTTTGTTGCTATACCTGGGTGGGAAATATTTGTATTTTCTGTCACAAGTCATGGAAGAGTGTTCCAGACAGCTGTGCAAAGTAATGTGCACCAGAACAAAAATGAAAGCAATCCCAAAAAGTAAGGAGTGCTGAAATGAATAAAATTTCATACCCTGTTTAATGGCAATTTGATGGAAATGTCTATTTTCTGAGACAGGGCCTCCTGAAAAGCTTTAAAACCAGCTGTGCCCAGAAGTATACACCTGAAGTCTAACAAACAACATAGAAATTTGTGAATAAAGCTTTTTCTTTCCTGCTTTAAACTAGATTGGCAAATATTTGCATTTTCCATGAAAAAACACATTCATTGAATGGTATTTCAAAACACACTTTATAGAGTTACAAGTTTAAAAGTCACATTTACACCCTTGTACAGCAGAGTAATTTTTTTACAGCAAGAACCACCAATTCTTAATGAGTCTGAATTGGAGGATGAGAAAACATGCAGAAAATAAAAACCATAGTATAGAATCTGCCATTGCCAGCAGTGCAGACGTGTGTCTAAATAGTGATTTTACTTGCCAAAGTTATACTGCAATTAGATGTGGAAGGTTTGCCTCAAGTGAAATTAGATAGGCCAGGGACAGTCAGAAGTGTTTTGTGTTTACCTGCTGGGAATCCCATTCACTGAAAAAGAAGAAATGTGTCGATGTTCATTAGCTTGATTTAGTCATGATGCAGTGCATACATATAACATCATGTTGTACACAGCAAGTATATATAATTTTTATCAATTAAAATTTTTAAAATAAACAATAAATTTTTAAAATAAAAAATTGTACTGAAAGAGCTCACTTTCTGTCAATAATGACAAAAGCATTAATTTTTTTTCTAGTACTTGTGTTTTATAACCTGTTTGTGAAACTGAGGTGATTTATTTTTCTTATTTTATTTATTTATTTATTTATTTTTTTGAGTTGGAGTCTCACTCTGTCGCCCAGACTGGAGTGCAGTGGCCGCTCCCGGCCACCGCAGCCTCAACCTGCTGGGCTCCGGCAATCCTTCTGCCGCAGCCTTCCAAGTAGCTGGAACTACAGGCACGTGCTACTATACCCGGTTAATTTTTGATTTATTGTAGAGATGAGGTCTCACCAAGTTGCCCAGGCGGGTCTCGAACTCACGGACTCAGGCAATTCACTCACCTCGGCCTCCCAAAGCGATGGTATTACAGGCTGAGCCACCGAGCCCAGCCGAGGTGATTTATTTTTCAAAAACTAAACCCATACTTTTTAAGACAACTCTGAATGCATTAGTTTTTTCCAACTATTAAAATCTGTCTCCTTTTGTTAGGTTGTTTCAATTGAAAAACCCAAACTTGGGTCAGACATTTGGTATATATACCAAGTAATCACCTAAAGGGCATGATTTGAGAGGTCCCAAAAGACTCTCCCAAAACAAGTATGTTGCCTCCTGTATTGCTTGAGTATCCACTATGTGGTAATTTTTGAGCTCACACAATCCTACCACCAAATGTCCTCTTTTGCAAAGCAAACACTACTCCTGAAATAAAGTTTTAGCATAAAAGAAGTTGTCTAATTATTTTCTCACTATATTATTAATATGGAAACAAAAGATTTTTCTTCCACTATTTCAGCAAGCAAAGTCATCTTTTGCCTTTCAAAATCCAGTTCAATGACGTGATTTTAGTATTTCCACCTCAAGGGGAATCAACTGCTCTTTCCTCTTGGCCACCATAGGCTTTATGCTCATTACAGCATGTATCATTATGTTTTATAATTAGTTGTTTAGGGATGTCTGTTATCCCTGGTGGACTGTGCCCTTCTACAGGCCAAAGAGTAGGACTGAATCTGAGTCTTCTTCATCTTTATATTCTCAGGATCTACAGTAACACCTCAATATACAGTAAGGTGTTCAAACATATTTTTAAAAATATTTAATAATGTAAGGAATACCAAAAACAGGTAACTCCTACTTTACTATCTTGTCTAGGATATAAGTCAGACCTGCATCTAGTCCCATGTCAACTCAGTCAAAATGGTCGACATGCTCACTCCACACAGCTATTTACTGGACATTTGCTATGTGTTGGGCCCTGCTCTAGCCCTGAGGAAATCAGTGGTGGGGGGAATAAATAGGATCTGTGCCATGGAGCTTATATCACAGTGTGGAAGCTAAAGAGTGAGCAAATAAGTGTATTCTATAATGCCAAGTAGTGTCAAATGGTCGGAAGAGAGGTCATGAAGAGTAAGGAAGTAGAGAGCTATGGGTAGGATGCTGGATCAATGATTGAACCAATTCTGTGGGCTGACAAGGCATAAATTCAAGAAAACACTCATAAGATGGTAGATGGCAAAAAGACAGTTGTGTACCTAAAGAGGAGAGATGGAAGCAGTGCAGCCAAGATCTATACATTAAGCGTTGCATTACCTGTAGAGAATTTTAAAACAACAGTAAACCATCTAAACACGAATTTGTTTTTACTGTTAAGCAATATTAATGGTAAAATATTTCTTTCCACTAAGGTAGACTATGGTCCCATCTCCTACTCCTTGGTGTACTACTAAAAAGCATAATATCATTTTTGTATTTTTTCTTTTATTCCAAGGTCTATTCCAATTTCTCCGCTTCATCACCAGTATAGTTGTCCTAAATTAGGTTTATAGATACTTAATTTGGTTTTCTGTGTCACTAGATATAAAATTTGATTTGGGTATACTTTGTATCTCTATTTTTTATCTCAAAATAATCTTACTAGGCTCTATTTGCTACTACAAATTGAGTGAATCATACCATTAATTAGAACATACAGGTTAAATTAGTTCTCATTTGGCCCTTTTAATTTTACTTTCATTGTGTCAGGGATTATAAATTCATTGTTTCCTCAGTGATATTTTTTATTTATAATCTATCTTAACAGTTTTTTATTTGACATTAAAACTGTGTGACACTTATTAGCAGGGCAAATCTATCAGTTGACAGAAATCAGTAGGTGTAGGAAATGTTGGCCATTAGTAGCTGCCCAGCTCTCCCTACTTTTGGAGTCAGTCTATTAGTTGACACCACAGAAGAAAATGTGAAAATATTTTCAAGGACCTACCTATATCTGTCTCTGGATTATGTGCTAATAGAGACAAAAACAGATTTTGTGTCCTTTATCTTTAAGATATGAAGAGCTGCTTGTATGTCCTCTTTTGAGAAGTGTCTATTCATATATTTTGCCTACTTTGTAATGAGGCTGAAGAAATCTTACACAGCCATAAAGAAGGACAAAATTATGAACTTCGCAGCAACTTGTATGGACTTGGAGTCTATAATACTGAGTGATCTATCACAGAAACAAAGAACTGAGTACCACATGTTGTCACTCATAAGTGGACCTTGAACAATTATTATGGTACTATAAGAAAGGGATTGACAGTAGTGAGAAACTGCCAGGGGAGGGGGGATTAGGATTGGCAATAGTAGGAAGCTTCCAGGGTAGGGGAGGCACACTTCATCAACAAGAGTACCTGCATAATGAATATTTGTATACCTAACCATGAATTTTATCCCACATCTTTAAAATAAAAAATATTTTAAAAGATATGAAGAGCCTCACCATACAGATAACCAACATGTATTTATTTTATCAAATACTTTCAAGACAAGAATTGAATAAAGGGAATATGTATGGCTCATAAGAATTGCCAAGCTGAAGTCAACCAGGCGCTTGTTTGGTTGTCAGCTAAGGATATGTGATGAAAAAATGTTAGCATCTTTACTGATGAGAACCTAATAGGTTAGATAGATTCTCTTCTTTTACAAGACCGTCATATATCTTTTCTTCAAAAAGTAGTTCAAACATTGTGGCAGGTTAATATTTTGGTATATTAGCCAACAGAATCTCTCCCTGTAATTATGTGTACCTCATGACTGTTCCCAGAATTCACACAACTAGGGTCTTCCAGGTTCATTTCTCAGGAAAGAGATATATTAAGAGACATACAAAGCCAACTGATGAGTCAAATTACTGGTTTTTGAGGCAGGCTGGTTTTATGGGTAGGAGTGGGAAGCATGAGCCAAGCAACTTCATGGATGTAAGAAATGTCAACTAGTTTGGTCCAGCTAATGCAGTGGACTATACTCTAGAGTAATCAAAGTTGTAAGTTGAATACATTGTGTATCAGTGTTTGATGGTTAATTTAGGTAGATTTGGATCCAGAAGGAAATGAGAAATAGCAGCATCTGCAAAGATGAATTTATTTATTTGAAAAAATTATCTAGTTCAGGAAAAATGCATTGGTAGTTAAAGTGCTCATTCTTGGCCAACTCTCCTTCCCAAAAACCTTCTGGGACTATTCTATTACTAACATAAATGTCATCAAATGCTGAAGCATGAGGGAAAGTTCAGGTATATCTGAAACAGAGAATTCTCAGGAAGAGAGTGCACAAGTTGAGATTTATTGTTTTCACCTGGAGGAAGTTTTGAGCTTAGGTCAAGGGGAAAATGCTTTACAATGACAGAAAGGTACCACTTGGGCTGACGGTATCGTGGAGAAGAGTGTGTTGGCTGAGAACAAGCTTTCCCTGTTTCAGCCTGTGAACAGAGTAGCTCTTTCCTCAGATACTGCAGCATGGGTAGCTTTTGCTACCATTCGACTGGCAAAAGAACCCCGCTTAGTGATCTACTGGCTGCTAACCTGCCATTCTCTCAGGCACCCCAAGAGCTAGAAAAGTACAACACTCACACCAATAGGCCCTAGAGTAACACTGCTAATTTAAGGTCTCTGGAATCTGATTACCAGTGTGAGAATTCTTGCTCTTTCCTAGAATCACAGTGGGGTGATCAGAAGCAAGCTAACTAACCTCTCACTGTGTCTCAGATTTCTCATCTACAGAACTTTATAGCGCTATTGTGAAAATCAGAAACATGAGCACATAGAAAGTCCTCAGAATTTTTTGGCATGCGGATATGAGTTCTTTCTGTATAAGTTATCTTAGCCCTAAGCTCACACAAACAAGTGATGAAACATCATGAACCCTTTATAGTAGATGATTAGGACTCCCAAAAAATATCCATGCCTTAAGCTTCAGAATCTGTTAAAATTACCTTATACAGAAAAAGGAATTTGTAGTTGTGATTAAATTAAAGATCTTGAGATGCAATCATTTTCCTGGAATATCTTCATGGACTGATATAATCACAATGGTCCCTATAAGGAGTATACCAGGGTCAGTAAGAGTAGGGAATATGACAGAAGCAGAAATTAGAGTGATGTACCTTAAGACTGAGGAACAGGCCACAAGCCAAGAAATAAAGGCTGTTACTAAAAGCTAAAAGGTACATAATTATAAAAGTTCTCATTTTAATGGTCTGAACCCTCAAAGTCTGGCAAGGTATTATTATACCCATTCTGTAGAGAAGATAATGAATTTAAAGAGCACTTGTAACTTGCCAAAGGTTAAGTGTCTAGTTAGTGGGGAATGAGAACCGCCCTTGGGTCTGTCTGATTTCAAACATTACACTTTTCATGATTCCAAGGTGTTTCTATGGAGACTTCTAACTCAAGTTCCCATTCTAAGAAAAACCAGTTATGCTGTTACAGCATATTAACATATGTACAGGAACATTATTCTTTTTTTTTTTTTTTTTTTTT
>NW_007249866.1:747160-797889 GCF_000164805.1 Carlito syrichta
GAGTGGAGTCTCACTCTGTCACTCAGACTGGAGTGCAGTGGCCGCTCCCGGGCACCGCAGCCTCGACTGCTGGGTCCGGCGATCCTTCCACCTCAGCCTTCCAAGTAGCCGGAATTACAGGCATGCGCTACCACGCCCGACTGATTTTTTTGGTTTATTGTAGAGATGAAGTCTCAGCTGCCCAGGTGGGTCTCGAACCCGCGGGCTCAGGCAATCCACTCACCTCAGCCTCCCAAAGGCGCGGGATTACAGGCTGAGCCACTGAGCCCGGCTAGGAACATTATTCTAACTTCTAAATTCCAGCTCATTCTCACCAATGTAAACAAAGAAAAGGAGAGATAGCAAGAAAAAGTTTATTAATACACCCACAGCTATAATCTCAAGCAACTATAAAGATCAGGGACTAAACAGATACATGAAAAAATGCTCAGCTTAACTAATCATCAGATAAATGCAAATCAAAATTGCAATGAGATTCCACGTAACTCCAGTAAGAATGGTCCTCATCAGTAAATCAAAAAACAATAGGTACTGGCAAGGGGGCGGAGAAAAAGGAATGCTTCTAACACTGCTGGTGGGAGTGCAGGTTAGTTCAGCCTCTATAGAAAGCAGTGTGGCAATTTCTAAAAGAACTAAAAATTGACCTTCCATATGATCCAGCAATATCTCTCCTGGGAATATACCCAGAGAAACATAAATTATTCTACATAAAAAGACACCTACACATGCATGTTTATAGCTGCACTATTCACAATCACAAAAACATGGAACCAACCCCACTGTCCATTGAAAGTGTGCTGGACAAAGAAATTGTGGTACATATACACAGTGAAGTATCACACAACCAAACATAAAGAAGAACAAAATCATAGAATTTGCAGCAAATTGGATGGAGTTGGAGACCATCATACTTAGTGGTCTTTCACAGAAATAAATAACTGATTACCAAATGTTCTCACTCATAAGTGAGATCTGAGCATTAATCAGATTAGCACAAGGGAGTGATCAGCAGTTGATGGACACTGTCAGGGAGGAAGTGAGGTAGCGGGCTCATAGCATCACAAAGGTCCTACACCAGGGGAAGCGAGGACCGGTTGGAGGTCCAAACTTCCCCTGCACAAAGTCTGCTTGTGTAACTAATCTTGGCTTGTATTCCACATATCTATAATTTAAGAAAAACAAAAATAAAAAAATAAAGATTTTGGGCCAGAGTCAAAAGATTTGAAGTCAGAAGAGATTTGATTCCCAAGTCAGGCTCACCTTTGTGATGTCACCAAAGATAATTCGCTTAATTTCCCTTTTTTTAAATTTCCCTATAGGTAAAAAATAATTACCTCACACAGTTTTGTGGAAGAGGAAATAATACAGTCAATATTAAAACTCTTTATGTCTTTATGTGCCATGCACATAATTGCAATTTTGTTTAACCTTTATTTAGATTTGACACATGATCTAAATTATTCTAACCTCACTGCATAGATTATCTAATTTAATTTCCACATTATCCCTAGCATGCAAGCATGCCAGGTGCAGTATAAATAATGACTTAGAACATAAACTCACAATACAAACTGTGGGCTTAGACAACATTCAACCTCACTGGGCCTCAACTTCCTCACCTCTATAATGATGATGATAATGCTTTCCATCATATAGCTGATGTAAGAAATAAATGAGCTGCGTGTCTCTGCATTTTACTTTAAGAACTGTGTGCCTGCCACAGATTGTTTCCTAAGTATATTTTTGTGATTATATCACTTTCCTACTTTACAGATGAGAAAAGTAATTGATTACTCATCCAAGATCAATAGCTTGTAGGTGCCTGGGTGCTGAAAGCAGAATTGAAACCCACGATCTTTCTATGTTGCTCCCTAGTATTAGATAAATACCTTATGCTAATATATGCTTATACCGTAATGAAAATGATATCAAGACATATAAAAGAATTTTAAATGTTTATTTAATATAAATAAATGGTATAAAGTCTTTGTGTAGGATTCTTTTCACTGGAGATTTTTAAAAATTTCACTAAATTCATTTATTTGTGATCAGTAAATTTTTTTAAAGGCTTCTGAACTTATAAACAAATGTTTATAGTAGCTTTATTCATAATTGCCAAAACTTGGAAAAAACCAGGATGTCCACTAGTAGGTGAAAGAATATTAAGTTTCGATACATCCAGACAATGGAATGTTATTCAAATCTAAAAAGAAATAAATTGTCAATACATGGAGGAAACCTAAATGCATATTACTAAGTGAAAGAAGCCGATCTGAAAAAACTACATACTGCATGATTTTGAAACTATGACATTCTGGAAAGGGCAAGACTATGAAGACAGTAAAAAGATCAGTGATTAGAAGTTAGGGAGGAGAGAAGGATGAATAGAATTTTAGGGCAGTGAAACTATTCTATATGATACTGTAATGGTAGATACATGCCGTTACGCATTTGTCAAAAACAAAAGAATGTACAACATCAAGAGTGAGTGAACTCAAATGCAACTATTGATTTGCATAGAGGATTATTTGTAAAGGTAGGTTCATCAGTCATTACAAATGTACCAGTCTGGTGCTGGATGTTGGTAGTGGGGGAGGCTGAGCATGTGTGAGGCAAGAGGTACATGGGAACTCTATTTTCTGCTTCATTATCTGTGAACTCCAAAATTTCCTTAAAAATATGTTTCTTAATTTTCCAAAAAAAGTATTTATCATCTGATATTTGCTAAATTTTTCTTATTTTCAAATTATTGACCTAATTTTGAGCTTTTGTGTTGTTTCATAATACTATGAGGTCAAATGTGTGTGTAATTCTCTTTTAGTCATGTGTTGTATTTTGCAGGTATAATTCACATGAGTATGAAAAATTAAATCTTTAGATGTTTTCAAAATTATTATCATTCCAAAATTTAAATAATTTTTAAAATTTACTAATAATTTGAGAAGACTTACCCCCAAAATCTGACTTAATTTTTCCACAAATTAGGGTTACATGCTGAGTCCTATACCTAGGATATTTAGGTTTACATGCTGAGTCCTATACCTAGGATATTTAGGTTTAAAAGATATTTGATGATATCTTAAATATCATCAAATTTGACACTTATGTGCTGTTTAAACTCACCTGTTTCATAGTGTTATACATCCACAAAAGGGAAGACCCAACAGAACTAAACTCTGCCCTTCATCCTGATCATCCTTTATTTTACTATCATGAGTACAACCATCTTTGGATATTCTCATTCTCTTCTTCTTCATCCTCTTTCATCATCTCAGAATGTTATTAGATCCCTCAGGGCTATTACATTATATTCTTTATTAATTCTGCCAGTATTTCTGAAGTTTCTGCTAGATGCCCAACGCCATGCCGGCTGCTGAGAAATGTTATCATTTGTCCTCTCGTCTTTGACAATCGTCCCACCAAATTTGGGAGAACTGCATATAATCTGTTTTTCTGTTTGTTTATAATTCACAAACTGTTTACTGGTAAGAAGAACGTCAAGGAACATTTGTTTATTTTTCTGAACTGACTTCCATAACTATGCGTTATTTTTCCTTTTTCTTTCACTACTGTAAACTTCCCTCTCATCTTGTTTCACTACCTCCTCTCTCTTCATTCTTACAAGTTCTTTTATAATATGTTGAAGAGTCACTGGATCAAATAACATTTTTTAAACGACCAACTCCAGGAGAAGCCCATTCACTGATTCCAGGAATGAAGCCACTCAAAAAAATTTTCTGCCAGTGCAACAATATGTGCATCCTTGTTCATCACCTGAATAGCCAATAACAACCAAAACAACAATAAAGTCACATGTACTTGATATAAGACTACATGCAGAACATGAGTGAGACCATACTTTATTCCTGTGTTATGTAATTTCTCCAGTTTTTTCTTGAATTCTGAGAGTATAAATAAAAGATACATAAAGCCTTCTCAGAGTATAAAGAGAAAAATTACGTGAAAAAAAATAAAACCAAGCAGGGAAGTGTAGTTTCCCAGGGTGAAATCAAACTGCTTGATACTGTGACAAGCAGCATTCCTCCAAACCTAAGAATACCCACAAATTTTCTTAAGATTTCATAAAGGAACAATTTGGGATGATAGGGCATTCTAGTACACTGGTACTTACATTCATTTAAGAGAAGTTGACTGGTTATTACCATTTTTTATTCAGACGGGGTGGTAAGTCTCTTGATCATGCAATCAGCAACATACATAAAAGACTGAACTAGATGCTTATTTCAGTCGATTTACCTGTAGTACCCATGTCTGAGAGCATTACTTCTGACTGAAATAATTACTTAACCTGAAGCATTTAGTGGAAATGGAAATCCAGCGGTTAACTCATGTATTTGCTAAATCCACCCACTAATTTTTCTCTGGTTGTTTCATAGACAAAGCTGTAGTGACTATAGCAAAAATATGAATCCCTTAAGGGAATAGAATTAGTAAGCAAGTTAACAGAATTTAATCCAAGTGACATTAACTAGAAGTATGCGAATCTCTTTTGAAAAAGCAACATTTAGTAAAAGGTATTCAAATGATCTATTTTTTTTTTATACAGCAAAGTTGACTATCATACAGAGTGGTGAAAAAAGGAAATGATCAAAGAATTGGCCAATCTGTGTGGAAGAAAGAAAAAATCAAGTAGTACAGTAGTTATGCCAAAATTATAAAAATAGATTTTGCCTTCATATAGCAGTATCTAAGAAAATGTTAAATTAATCATGAGACTTTTTTAAACATGAAGATTTAGAGATATATAAACAGACTAAAATGAATGATACAACTTTTAAAAAGATAAATAATAATTATCTGCTAGGGTAGTCTGCAGTACAAGAAGTAAACTATATTGTAATCTGAGGTTATTTGCAATTTGAAAATCCATATACTCTGGTTTCTATGTGGTAAGAAATGAACAGTCAAATATTCTATCCGATGAACTCATTCATTCGCTGTGAAACTGAAATCCTCTTAAAAGTGTGACAAATCAAATTGGAAAGTGTACAAACACATTTTTAACTTTTCAATAGACACAGATGCAAAAAATGTATAAATTTACACTTTCTTTAAACTGCAAAAGACTAAGATGTTTTTTAAGGAGTCTGAGTAGGTGCAAACTATTTTTGTTTTCTTCCTAAAGCAGATTAACTAGTTGGGTATTTTTTGAGTAGCTTAAAAGGTTCAAGTTATATCTGACAGAGTGAATAGGTAATAATATATGCCTCATTCACCAAAGAAACAAATGTTTTGTTTCCCAACTCTAATTCTGTATTTTGTAGTAAGCTAGAGTGATATAATATACACTAGTATTATTGTAAAACAAGAGTTTATTACTTGGCTAAGTAAGTTGATCTTTGGAAAAGTGTACAAGTGCTTTGAAATAAAATAAAAACTACTTAATCCAATCTCCTCTCATACAATTTCTTTCAAGGAGAACAGACACAGCCTGTTAAAATAACAAAGAATGTAGAGTTTCCATTCATGGACAAAGTGTCCTCATTCAAACTCCCACTCTAAAGCTACCTTGTCCCTCTTCTCAACTTTCTTTGCAGTAGGGAAATGTGATTCCATGAAACCTCCGGGATTTTGTTTTATGTTAACTGGCAGAGCTTTTCACGTCTCACAGACCTGGTGACACCTAAATGACACACACTTTGGATGGCCTTGTTGTGTGGAAAAGGTAGATAAAGAGAGGAGGAGAAACCTAAAACAGGTGGGCAAGGGCAAGGTGGCATTCACAAACGTTCCTGAGATCAGGGCCAGGCTTAGGAATATTGGGGAGATAAAACAACTACTCCAGAGAAATGATTTCACAAGAGGTGTTACATTACAGAACAAGTCCTGAGAATTCTCTGCAATATGACAGCCCTGGAATGGAACTTTGCAAAGTCAAAAGTAGAATCTTCAGACTCTTTAACCAGGATAGGAGTGGAGACTAATATAATTTAAAGTTAATTAGTAGACCGTGTCTGACTTGAAGAGTGACTGCAGAATTGTATCAGAAGGACTCTGGTATACAATGCCAACTTTTCCAGCTGTACTAGGAGATAAGATCGAATGTTTTGAAATGGAATTTTATTTGGCCTCATATCTATGCCACTGTTAGAATTCAACTATAGATGTGTACTGGGCAAATATATCTACATTTTTCATAAGAAATCATAAACAGTGCATGTTTTCTAGTTTCAGAATGATTTGGAACAATAGATTTCATACTGATTTGAACAAAATATGCATATACCAGAGTTTCTGACTTTGTAGAAATATATATTTAATGTATATATTCCCAAAAGACTTTTTAAAAATGTGTTCAAATAAAAAAATTCATAAAAGGTTGAACTGTGATTTCCACAAGATTACGAAATTTAAAACAAATGTCAAAGTAAATTTTTTCAATTGCTTTTGATTAAAGCATTTTGAGATTCTAGAGCATTTTAAGAAATTCTTAAACTAGCATTTTTTTTTTTTTTTTTTAGTTAAACATAACCGCCCTTGAGCCTAACTACATTTCTTTCCCCTTCTGTCAGTCAGTTCCTTGTACTTCTTTTGAATCACTATTTGTAAAACAGGCCCCTAGGGCAGAAAGCATTTGTTGGGCCAGCTCCCATTATAAAAAGACCTTATGGAGGACTGAGATTCTCTTCAGCTTTGAGAAGACAAGGCCTCTTCCAGGAGGTCTATTTTATCAAATTTCTTGTTCCCACTGTCAATGTAGGTAACTCACAACTTCTTAGAAAAGGAATGAAATCAAGTGTGAACCAGGGGTACAAACCAGAGCTTTTATAGTCAATGAGAATATTTATTTTCTTCTCTGAAAGTTCAGTAGTGACTAGTGTTACTAATGGGACTGATCATTACCAAAACATATCGGTATCATTGGCTGTATTTTTTTTCAGTTTGGACACAATTGCATTATACTATCACAATAATGTGCCTCCTTTCAGCTAATGAGTTCAAAACTGAATCTAATCTTAGTAGTTATATGAGTAAGGCAGCATAGCTCATTTCCATTTAGGAAAGTGGTTCTGTGTATCACAAAGGGAGGCCAGGTGGAAATAAAATGCACATCTACTGAACCCTTTCCACTATTCCAGCTACTAGAAAGTACTAGCTCCATCGAGTTCACTCAATTGACTGCTGATTTGACATCATGATTATATACATAAAGTTATAACTTTCTGTTTATCAAACACCATCGATTTCATGAGGATTGTAATTTTGAACTTGGTCTATTTGTGCCAAATTGCCTGAAAATAATAATTAGAGACAATTTAACATAATGAGTACAGTAGTTTCAGATAAATTACCACTACAGAACATTAATTGTATTCATTAAACAGAAAGGGATAAAATTCCAAGGTCACATGTATTATAGTCTTATTTTTAGAAATCATCCTCAGCTTCTCTTTTTAATTTATGACAATAATTTAGACAAAGCAAAGAGATATTTAGCTAGTAAAATTATTGCATCAAGATGTTAATTTTAATTAAAAATTCTGCTTAAATTCACCCAAAACCACATTTTAGCTAAGTTCTGATATTTTTTGCCCATTATTGTGAGTTTAAAATCTTTTTAGCATTTGAGCAATAAAAGAATATTCAAATTTGAAAATTTTTAATTTGCTAGTTTCATTATCTTAATGAATATAAAAGTGGATATATTATTCTCAGCCGGGTTCGGTGGCTCAGCCTGTAATCCCGCACCTTTGGGAGGCTAAGGTGAGTAGATTGCCTGAGCCTGCGGGTTTGAAACCCGCCTGGGGAGCAAGACCTCATCTCTACAAAAAATCAAAAAATCAGCCGGGCGTGGTAGCGCATGCCTGTAATTCCGGCTACTCGGAAGGCTGAAGCGGAAGGATCGCAGGAGCCCAGAAAGTGGAGGCTGTGGTGGCCGGGAGCGGCCACTGCACTCCAGTCTGGGCGACAGACTGAGACTCCAACTCAAAAAAAGAAAAGAAAAGTATTCCGAATTCTACAGTGGGAAGACCAGCTAGAATATTCTTTTGGAAATTAATAATTGGTCAAATTTAATATTAATTCACTTTCACTTTTTTTTATTATTGTAATTGTTGAGCCTGTAAAATTTACCAGTTTTACCATGTGCAGGGTTACAACCTTAATGAGTGGACTGAAATATGACTTTTACAGAGAAAGTTATGGATTGTATCTCTTCAGATGTGAAGTCAATCTGTGTTGGCACAAGCCAAGGATATATAGTATGCTTGACACTAGAGAAGCACAGAATATGTGGTGCTGAAGCAGCTTTTCTTAACAAAACCCTCATAAAACGATGAGATTCCATTTTCTCATTTTCCAGGTTCGATGTGTCGCCTCCTAATTGTTAATTCAGTTACCATTGCTAACTGAAAAGGAATGTGAGGAATTCTCACCACTAGAATAGTATAGTCCTCACTATCAGCTGTAGTTTTAAATCCATTCTTATGAGTGGAGAGAATATGTGCCAAAATGCTTAATTTTGTCAACTCAGATTGAAGTGTTAAAAATTTAAGGCTCTGTACTTGCAAACCTGGACCATTTTATCTCCACCAAAATGTCTCTCTACTTCTAGCCTATCTTTTTGTCTATCTCTCTTCTATCTAATAGACATCACAAACTTATTATGACAAAAACAAATTTTTACTTTCAACTCTAAATTGGTCTCTCCACTACAGGCGCGATGGCTCACACCTGTAATTCCAGCCTTTTGGAGGTGGAGGCAAGAGGATTGCTTGAGCACATAGGTTTGAGACCAGCCTAGGCAACTTGGCGAGACCTCGTCTCTACAATAAACCAAAAAATTTTAAAAATTAGTTAGATGTGGTGGCACGCGCCTGTAGTTCCAGCTACTTGGAAGGCTGAGGTGGAGGGATTGCCTAAGCCCAGCCGGCCGAGGCTGCCATAGCCATGAACGAAACACTGCACTCCAGCATGGGAGACAGAGACTCTGACTCTAAAAAAGGAAAAAATAAATGTCTCCCCATCTAAGAAAATGGCACAACCATACAGCCATTTGTTCTAACAAAATAAACAAAAACATCAGTTGTCATCCTTGATTTCTCTCTTTTTCTCACTCCCAACAGACAATCAAGCAATCCTTGATTATTGCCCCTAAAAATAAAACACTTTTGAGTCACGTCTCATTATCTCCACTAGTACCCCCCTGGATATACTCCTTCTATAGCTAAATAATTCATCTCCTAAGTTCTCATCTTGCTCTTCATTCTATATACTCTACAAACTGATTATTTTAGAACATAAGTCATCTGGTAACTTCCTTCTCAAAAATTTCCTGTGGCTCCCATCACACTTTCAATAAAAATATAGTTCTACAATAACTTATCTGATCTGCCCCTGGCTCTAGCTCTGCCCTCAGATTCTCTCACTCTCCCACTAGTTCACTTTGCTTCAGGAATACTTGGCTTTTTGTTCTTCCTCTAGTAACCCAGGCACATGTGTGCTTCAGGGTTTCTGCCATGGCCATTTCAACAATCAAGAATGCTAATTCCTCAGAATGCTTCATCTTCCTATTCAGACTATTCATGTTTTTATTCAAATTTTTTATCTTCTGATCACTCCAAGCAAAACAGCAATTCTCTCTTCCCCACTATATTTTTTCTCCTCAACCAGCTTTATTACTCCTCGTAGTACTAATCACTGCCTGAAATACTAAATAAGCATTTGTTTGTTTCTGATCTATCTGTCACACTAGATTTTGTGGGCCTATGAGAGCAGGGATCTAGTCTGTTCTGCTCAAATCCTCTATCTCCAGCAGAGCAGTGTCAAGTATAGACTACAGAAGATAAATAAATATCTAATCAACGAACAAAAGAATGTTAGACTGGGCATAAGAAACACATTTTTAATCTGTTGTCACGGCTTTGCCCACAAATTATTTTTTCTACATTGCTTTATTGTTCATAATAAAATGGAGCTAAATGCATTTATTTAGATCCAATGCTTTCATCGAGCCAGGATAAGTGATTTTTGTGTATCCTTATTCATGGTGTGGTTTCAATCCTATGGGAACCTAAGGAAGTATGACAACTGCCCCCATTGCATCCCCAGTCTGGGCCCTCTTGGCAAACATCTACCAAGTTAGCTTTTGAAACCTAAGACATTTCTCCCACGTAAAATTGATCATTCCTCTTTGTAGACCTGTAACTTAGATAATGTTTACTTGTAGTTCTGAGAATATTTATTGATCTTGTTTGTTTACTGGTACATCTCTTTCTATTAGACTTTAAGTTGCTGCAGAGCAGAATCTAGGTATTCATCATCTCGATGTCCAGATCAAAAAATACTTCACTCCTTACAAAAATAATTATTATGAAATATGCTCCATGGACAAGTTTGGTTTGTTAAGCTATAGAAAGAAGGCCAATGTAGCCTGAAAAGAGACAAAAAAGCCAGAGTGGTAGGAGATGAGACAGATCAGGAATCAGTCATATGGTTCTGTTTTAGGCAAGAATAAGAAGTTTGCATTTCATTATTCTAAGTGAAGTAGGAAGACATCGGAGGTTTCAAAAAGGAGAGATATGATCTGATTTGTGATTTTTTAAAGATCACTCTGGCTGCTGTGTGGAAAATGGGTTTTAAAGGAACATGAAGTTGGGAGGGCTGCTAGGAAGTTGTTGAAGTATTAAGGCAAGAGATACCAGTAGGTCCAACTAGGGTATTAGTAGAAAAGATGGAGAGAAGTTGGAGTCACAGGTTTTGGGAGTAATGTTCTGAATATATAAAATGAGAGAAAGGAATAAATCTAGAATCACTGCTAGAGTTTTTGACTTCGGCATCTGAGTGTGTTATGGCATCATTTACAAGATGGGATGAGCAGAGAAAGGTGTTGGACTATGTACAGAATCAATAAATGTTTTTGCTTTGATCTGTTTGTTTTTCTGCATTTAATCTTAGATTCCTCTTAAACCACTTAAAGATTCCTTTAAGGTGAAGTCATCAAGCAGGCAATTAAATGTGCAAATATAGCACTCAATATTGATGAGATAATAAATGATATTGAATGCAAATTTTATCCTAATAATAAATTTTTTCTTAAATTTTCACTTATTAAGCCGGGCTTGGTGGCTCAGCCTGTAATCCCACGCCTTTGGGAGGCTGAGGTGAGTGGATTGCCTGAGCCCACGGGTTCGAGACCCACCTGGGCAACTTGGCGAGACCTCATCTCTACAATAAATCAAAAAAATTAGCCGGGTGTGGTAGCGTGCGCCTGTAGTTCCAGCTACTTGGAAGGTTGAGACGGAAGGATCGCTGGAGCCCAGCAGGTCGAGGCTGCAGTGGCCGGGAGCGGCCATTGCACTCCAGTCTGGGCAACAGAATGAGACTCCAATTCAAAAAAAAAAAAAAATTCACTTATTTACATGATTGTCTGGCAATAGATAATTATATATAAAAATAAATATATATAAGTATACCTATAAATATAAACCTACACACACTTATACGTATCATTTGATGATTTCATTATGTTTAACATTTAGCTCTTTTATGACTCTGTATATAGATGACAATGTCTTTCAAGTGACTTATCTCTTGAAAACACGTGAAAACTACTCTCCAGGAGATCTGACATGGTATCCCAAGTACTCAGCTGTGATAATTTCCAAGATTCTGTTTTTCTTCTCTGTGTCTATCCTCTTTAGGAACTTTGGGAGAAAATTTAAGGTGAAGATGTCTCTACAACGGATCAGAAGATCCAAGAATATGGAATAATTATCACCAACATTAAAACCAACTATGTTCTTCCTAATGATCCTAAAAGGTAAATCATGGGTCGCTGGACCAAAATTCAGAGTGTCTATAACTGAACTTGCCATTAGAAAGTTATTGCTTCCATCACCAGGATATTATCAAACACACGTTACCATTAAGATCAAAGAATTATCCACAGAATTAAAAGGAAGAAAAAAATTTTATGAAGAAAATAAAAAAGCTAGCCAAAGTAATGTAGCAAAGAGAAGACAGTAGACCGATTTTTTATTGGCTTACTTAACAGCACATTGTGAATTCTGAATGAAGCTGTTTTCCACCTCATAATGTTCACACCTGGTGCTGTAAAAAATTCATAGCATTTTATGGGCTGTGACTGTCAGTGCTTCAATAATTTTGACTTATGCATTGTTGATGTTGTTTTAATATAATTTAGAGGACATTTATATCTTATTCAGAAAAAAAACTTTATTTTCCAGATGATTTTTCCTATGGCATTAGTCTATTTTTCATTTCTTTGTTGGGAGATATTTAAAAACTTGACCTTAAAAAAAAAAAGGTAGTTTTACAATTTCAAAAACTAGCCATTGACACTGATCTTTTTTACCTCAGTTTAAAAAAAGAAAATTAATTTAGCTTGATTTTAAAATCTTAAGAGAACAAGTTAGAAGCTATGTTAACAAAAAAGCACAAAATTGTGGGTTACATATAAAGGTAATTTTTCAGATTGGCTCCTAGCTAACATTTCTGTATAAAAGAGTATAAAGAAACTATCACTTCCTCATTTTTTGAACAGCAAAATTATGTACATCATTTTTAGATATGTTTTAAATTAAAAGAGCAACTTTGTGTTGGTTAAAACAATTTTATGCATATTAAAAATCAACTCAAACACTAAGAAACTACATAGATCAATAGTAATATTACCACTAGGGTTTTTGTACCCTATCTCACTTCTCTCCCTACAAATAATCACTCAATATTTTTGTGAGTATTTTGCCAGATTATTTTTTAGGTATTTTAATATTAAATGTATGATGTAATATATATATAAGGATCATAATATACATACTAGGCACCCTGCTTGGTTTTTTTTAGCTTTACAATGCATCTAAGTCTTTTCACCATAACTCACTTTTCATATTTATTACACACCTTAGATAATTCAAATTTTAAATGACATGTTGTGTTTTTGCAAATGATTTTTGTTTCCAAACTTTGATAATGTATGGTAAACAATGCTACTACAATTTAAATCCTTTTCTTTCTTGAACTATGGAGACAAACATGAATAAATATATTTTATGTTCTAATCAAATACATCTAAAAAAAAACATGAACAGTTAGACAAATAATCAAATGATAATTGAGATTTCACAGTTGCCATGCCTCTGTTGTAAAATATTTCTGAAAAAGTTGGCATTATACAAAATGCCCCAGATGGAGTCAAATTAATCACTGTTTTGTATATCCTATTAGATGTTTGCCTGCGCAATCATGTTGTTTTTCTGGATGTGCACAAGAAAAAGTTATCAATTTATGCTTGGGCTAAACATTTATACTTGTCATGGTAAGCGTAATTCTCAACCCTCTTAATAAAGGAAGCATCTGCCTTGCTTAAATGTCATGGTCAATAAACATCTACCTGGAAAAGCAGAATTTCTCTATATCACTCTACAGTGTCAAACACATAGTATGTACTGATTAAGATAATGTGCTATCTAAAAGGAGAACATGGGTAGAAATAAGCCATGTAAGCTTATTCACCTAGGAAACTCCCTGATTCAATCGTACTCCCAGAGCAGCACTCTGTAAATAAAATTTAATCCAGAAATTATTAACAGACCATCCCCTACAAATTGTGTAAACATTTCTAACAAGATTAAAAACAGGCACAATATAGGAGCACCTCTTTTATCTCCTAATGGTGAACAAATCAAGTTTGAAACAAAAGATGAGACATTAGGTTAAACATCAGGAATAAAGCAAGCATTGCCACTTTGAAACACTTTTTTTAGGCAGAATATTTTGCACTTCTTAACATTTCTTATTTAAAAGTAGGAAGGACGCCATTTGGAAATGCATTGGCGATAATGATATAGTATCATTATGAGATGGATGTCCTTAGCTTGAAAATAACTCCTGTGGTTGTACCCCAACAATACAGCAACCCTGGTCATGACATTAACATTGATATAAAATTTTTCTGGACAAGAACTATAAAAGCAATGTAGATGAGAATGGTTTATGTATATTTTGGAGGGTAAAATTAAATTAGGTCATCCACACTAAATGTGAGGTGACAGAAAAGGAAGACAGAAAGCAGTTGATTCAACGATTGCTCAGTTAGAGTGGTGAAAATTTATTATAGCCTGCTATATGGATCACTGAAAGCATTAAAGATATAAAAACAGGAAATGGACTTCAATTGTCATGGAGGGATTTATTTAAGACTGATGGCAGAGACTATTAAATTTTGAATTTCCTTCCTGAGAAGCATTTAAGAATACTGTGGATAACTGTTTGCAATAAGTATTTTACAACATCTTTGCCTGTGAATGCCACTTTCTACTTTATCAGTTATATAACTGTATTATTTCTTTCCTTTGCTGTAGGTCCTCTCAGCCTAGCAGCCAGTACTCTTTATATCTCTCAGCTTTTATTGTAGGCCAAGTTTACAGAATTATTAACTATCCAGTAACAAAGATTACTAGCAATATTCATGTATGAGAGTAGAAATGCTGAAAGCTTAGACACTTGAGTTCTTGCTGTTTTTCCTAAATGGGTTAGGGATTTTTTTTTTTGTTTGTTTAAAAAAGGTCCCTTTAGAGAAACTGTCCAAAGTTAAAAAGTTTAATCAATATCATCTTGTGAACCTTCCTAGTATTAGAGTGCACATACTATATTTACTAAAAGTTGTGACAATTAGTTTCATCTGAACTGTTGCTCAACATTCTCAGAATTTTTTAAAGAACTGTCCATCCATATGCTGCCTTAATCCAAAATCAGAAAGGATAATATTACAAGGTGAGATGGCTATAAGCCATTTATATTTTTTTGTGTTCTTGGAACCACAGATGTACACCTGTTTAAAGAGCTAAGAAGGTACTTAAAATACTAAATAGTCCACAGATGCTGAAAGCATCTTTAGAAGTATGTCTTATAAACACAGACTAGTATCATCTCACATCCTTCACAGTCCAATCTCTTTTCACAAGTTCATGCACATCTGCAGGCTGTTAATCATGAGTGTGGTTGTAATCTGGGAGGATTCCAGCCTCAGTTAGAATCAATGCTCTTTCATAAGTTTAATGTATTTACCACAGGGTTTGGAGGCAACGGCCATCTTGCTCCTATCATGCTTCCAACAGCAAATGGTAGGGCATTTTATACACACTGGATGTTTAATAAATCCATATTGAATTGAAATGATTTCAGATGAATTCAAGGGTATACATTTTTATTTACTGTAAACATGAATGTTATTAGTTCCCAAACTTTCAGCATGCTTATTTTCTTCAGTGTTCCTTAGAGGTCCATTTGTCATAGGTTAGATTCACTGGTATGGACAGTCAAGTACAATTTACAGACAGGGTCTTTGAGAGCAGATCAGTAGGCGAATGGATATATTAGAAGGAGAAGTAAACTGCTACATAGTCTCAATGTGGTTCTGACTGGCATATTTCTGATGATTAGTGAGGCAGAGCATTTTTTCATATTTCTTTGGCTGCTCATATACTTTCTTTTGAAAAGTGTCTAATCATGTCTTTTGCCCACTTTTTAATGGAGCTGTTTTTGTTTTCCTTTTGGTACCTTTGAGTTCCTCATAGATCTGGGTGTTAGGCCTTTTTCAGATGTACATACAGTTGGCAGATATCTTTTCTCATTCCGTGGGCTATCTCCCTGCTCTCTTGATGGCTTCTTTTGCTTTGCAGAAGCTTTTCAGTTTGATGAGGTCCCACTTGTCTATCTTATCTCTTATGGCATGGGCATGTGGGGTTTTGATCAGGAATTGAGTACCTATTCCAGTTTCCGTAAGGGTGTCTCTTTTGTCGAAAGCCTTTTCTGAATCTAATGCTATAATCATGTAGTTCTTGTTTTTCCATCTCTTAATGTATTTAATTACATTTATGGTCTTGTGGATGTTGAACCAGCCCTGAGTCCCAGGGATGAAGCATACTTCATCAAGGTGGATAATTTTTGAAATATATTGCTGCATCTGATTTGCTAGAATCTTACTGAGATATTTTTCATCTTTGTTCATCAGGAACATCGACCTGTAGATCTCTTTCTTTGTTGGGTCTTTGCCTGGTTTGGGTATTAGTATAATGTTAGCTTCATAAAATGATTTAGGGAGAATTGTCTTTCTCAATTGCCTGGAATGCTTTCAATAGGATTGTATCAGCTTCTCCTTGTATGACTGTAGAATTCTGCTGGAAAGCTGTCTGGTCCAGGACATTATTTTTTGTAGGTAGTTTTCTTATGATGGAGTCAATTTCCCTGGTTGTTATTGATCTATTTGGGGTCTCTATTCCTTCTTGTTTCAAACTTGTGAGGTTGTGTGATGTCAGAAAGTCCTCCACCTCATTTAGGTTTCCATTTTTTTTCCTCACACAGCTGTACATAGTAATATCTGATAATTATTTTATATTTCTCCTGGGTTGATTGTGACTTGACCTTTTGCATTTCTGATTGTGTTCATTCGGGTTTTTTGTCTGTTTTTCTTGGTCAGTCTGGCTAGGGGTCCATCAATCTTGTTCATCCTTTCAAAGAACCAGTTTTTTGTTTCATTGATTTTTTTTCTATGATATTTTTGTCTTCCATGTCCTGTATTTGGGCGTTTACCTTAGTGTTGTGGATTCTTCTGGTGAAGTTAGGGGTTTGGTGGTCTTGCCTTTCTAGCTTGCTTAAGTGATTTCTTAGACTGTTGACTTGTGATTTTTCTGTTTTCTTGATGTATGTTCATATAAATAAAAAATTATCCTCTAAGTACTGTCTTCATGGCATCCCTGAGGTTTTGGTAAGATGTGTATTTATTTTTATTTGCTTCAAGGAATTTTTAAATCTGTTTTAATTTCTGAGTTGACTTAGGAGTTGTTCAGCATCACACTGTTTAGTGTCCATGCTCTTGTGTGTTTTGGGGGAATTTTGATGGTGGCAATATTTATTTTTATCCCACTGTGGTCTGAGAAGATGCATGATAGTATTTTGATCTCATGGAATTTGTTTATGCTTGATTTATGGTGAGAATGTGATCAGTCTTGGAGTATATTCTATGTGGTAATGAGTAGAATGAATATTCTGTGATTGCTGGGTGGAGTATTCTGTAGGCATCTGTTAAGATCTTTTGGTCAAGTATCAAACCAAGGTTCTGGATCTTCTTATTGGTTTTTGCCTCAATGATCTATCTAGGATTGTCAGTGGGGTATTTAAGTGCCTAGTTATCATACTGTTAGAGTCAATATCCTTTTTTAGTTTACTTAGTAGTTGCTTTATAAATTCAGGTGCTCTCCTGTGTTGGGTGCATATATATTCAAGACGGATATTTCTTGTTGATGTATTGAACCTTTGATCATTATGTAATATCCTTCCATATCTTTCTACATTTTTGATAGTGTGAAGATTATTTTGATTAATATTAAAATTGTAATTCCTGTCTTCCTTTGTTTTCCATCCTTTAACGTTGAGTCTGTGGGCATCCTTTTTAGTGAAATGTGTTTCCTGGAAGCAGCATATTGTTGGGTTATGTTTTATTTTTTAATCCAGTTTGCCATTCTATGTCTTTTCAGAGGTGCATTTAATCCATTGGCATTTAAGCTAATTATTGAAGTGTGAGGGTTTATCCTTGTCATGAAGTTCTTATTTTCTTTTCTTTTAATTTTTGTACTGATATTTTCTGTTCAATTTCAATTTCAATTTTGCAGTCATGAAATGTGTTGTGTTGATTCTATGTTTTCCTGCATTCATTGGAAGTGCTTGGTTGCTCTTCCTTTTTTTTTTTTTTTCTTTTTCTTTTTCTTTTCTTTTCTGTGCTTAATGCCTTCTTGAGCAGTTCTTGTAGAGCTGGTCTGAAAGCACCACAATCTTTAAGGGATTTGATGTCTAGGAATTATTTTAATTCTCCATTGCTGATGATGCTGAGCTTGGCTAGGTATAAAATTCTTAGTTGAAATAGTTTACTTTTGAGGATTTTGAAAATTGGACTCCAGTCCCTTCTAGCTTGTAGTGTTTCTGCTAATGAGTCTGCTGCTATTCTGATTGGTCTTCCCTGGTAGGTAGTCAGACCATTCTCTCTCACTGCCTTTAAATTTTTTTCTTTTATACCTACTTTGTGTAGGTGAATTACTATGCTTCTCAGAGTTGGTCTTCTCATTTGATGTCTTGTGGAGGTTCTTTGAATCTCTTGTGTTTGGTCTTGTGAATGGTCACATCTCTAGTGTGATAGGGAAAGTTTTCTTGGATAATCCCTTGGAATTCTTGTTCCAAGATGTTCTCCATTTCTCTTTCTTCTTATGGGATAACAATCACATGTAAGTGTGGCCTCTTGACCTAATCACACATTTCTTGGATGCTTTGTACTTTCTTTCTGAGTTTTCTTTCTATGTTTTTAGCAGATTGGGTTAATTCCATGTTTTAGTTGTCAAGCTCTGAAATTCTTTCTTCTGCATGGTTGATTCTGCTTGCCATGTTTATCATCTTGCTATTTCCTGGATAAAGTTTTTTAAGGCCAAAATCTCTATTAGAAGTTCTTTCAGTGTTGCAGCTTGTCTTTCTTGAGTCTTTTTCACTCTTTCCAGACATTCCCAAATCCCTGGTTATATTCTGGAGTCAGTCATTGGTCATTTCCATTGTTTGGGCTCTGAGGTCTGATTTGTTTTAGTGTGGCCTCTTTGGTACACCAGGAATTACCTGTGTACTTCCACTGATTTCTCTTCATTTATGACAGATTTCTTTCTTTTCTCTTTAATTCTGTTATTCCTTAATAGTGGGTGGGGTTTTCACTTCTGTTGTTCACTCAGCTTTATATTCTGCCCTGATCAGAGCCTCCAAATTTGTTCTGTTTTGAAACAGGATTGGGGTGGGAAGTTGTACTGTTTCTTGTAGTTTTGGGAGTCAAATAAGGTGGTGGGTGGGGAGTTAGGATTCAGAAACTACTTGCTATTTACAATGTACACTGACTGGTGTATAGGTCTCCTGAGACCTACCCCCACCACTGCTCTATATGATGATGCAATAGGTACATGTGTGTACCCCCTGAGTCCAAGATTAAGTAGCAGTAATGAGGAGAACAAAGAAAAGTAAAATGAAATAGAACAGATGTAAATAATAAAAAACAAAACAAACCATAGAAAAACAAAAGCAAAAACAAGAACAAAAAACCCAAAAAGACAAAAAGAATACAGAAACAAAATAAAAGAAAATACACACATACAAAAACAGGAAAACTGAACACACATACACACACACACAAACACACACACATGCTCAATCAAAAATGAAAGAGGAAGAAGAAAAAGAAAAAAAAAGAAAAAGGGGAGGAATGCAGCTAGAATCCTCCCATACACTAAATCAAAGTAAAAGAACAAAATAAAACAAAAGAAAAGAAAAAGGTGGAGAATGCAAATCGAACCCATACACACACATTCACATGCACACACTAGATCAAAACAAACGAAGAATTTTTTAAAAAGAAGAAAAAAAGAGGGGAGGAAATGCAAATCAAAGCCTCACATACACTTTTGAACACATACACTAAACCAATGCAAAAGAACAAAAAAGAAAATAACTTCTGGGCACTAACCACCCTCTTGTGGCAGGTTCTGTAATTATTCCTCTCAGCTATTCACAGGTTAGCCTACCTGCCATCTCTTGTGGGGCTGGAGGGTCATTCACCATCACCCTGTTATGCGGCCTGAAGAGGAGGAAAGAGGGAATGGAGGGAGAGTGGCACAACGGTCTTCTCCTTCCACTCTCTTAAGGTAAGAGGGATCCCCTCCAGTAGGGATGTACAATATTTTCTTCTCCTCGGGTGCTGGGGGTGGGCACCCCAGCTAGGCTTATCCAGAGTAGAGTTCTCCTAGCATGGCTGCTGTCTAAGCTCCACTTGGGTTCATCCCTTTCAGTCATGCCCCAGTCATGTGGATCTGACATTCAGAGGATTGCAGGGGAAGAGAGGTTTGGGTCAGCCCAGGACTCCTCACTGATCCCTTGGAGGGTCATCCTTGTCCTTTTCTAGTGACAGCCTTTGTCCCACAGCTGGATCAGGGTAGAAGGTAGGGGGCCTGAAACTCCACACTCATCTAGTGCCTTCAAAATTTGTGCTTTCAGGATATTCCCTCTGGGTCAGGACTGAGTAGTTGATCTGCCAGTCATGGAGAGCAAATCTGTTGCTCTGTATAAGCAAGCCAGAGCACTTGCCTACCCGGTTTTCAAGATGGTGCTGGGGTACCTGCTTCATCTTCTCCATTGGATCTCCACCTCTGACTCCCTCCACAGTTCACACTGCCTGTGATCGGCTTGGCACTGTGGTGGTCGGGCAGTCTAGCAATGGCTGTGGCTTCTGGCAGTTTCTCTCTGGGAAAAGGTTTGTTGATTTTACAAAATGACACTCAGCTTCTGCATCCCTGGAGGCACTAGGGTCCAAGCAGAGCAGCTGTTGGCACCAGTCACTTCACCAGGAGTGTCCTGGCCACCTGCTCCCATGTCCCCACTCAGTCAGCCTCTCACACGTCCACTTACAAATTTCGTCCATACACTCACTCACACAGGAACTTGTACAGCCTGACTGGCTCCACTGCCATCATTTTTCCCCCAAATCTAGTTTTTTGTGCAACTGTAATAACAGAGCTATAATTTAAGGAGATGAAAAATACTACAAGAGAAAAAGATGGTGATGATGGGAGGTAAGGTAGATAACAAAAGTTCACTTTGGGACATGCCTTATTTTACATGCTTTGTTATATTATATTCAAGAGGTGATAGTAAGTGGTTGTGAAATGTGAAATTCAGGAAAGTGGAGGGTGGAAATAAAAGTTTGGAAGCTATCGGCTTATATTTAGCATATAAATCGGTGTGACTAAAATGATACCCCATCTGAAATAAGTCTGGAAGAATAAGGAAAGGAAACTGAAAGGAGAATGTACAGAAAAGATTAAAAACTTGTAGGCATGTATGTTGTGTGGAAGCCAAATGATGTATTTGTTTCAAAAAGAAGGGAGTGCTCAGTTGTATCAATATTGGTGATTGGTCAAGTAATAACATGAATATGAACTGAACATTTAACATAGATTGTGAAGACCATTGGAGACCATTAATGGTAAACTAATCTCTCCTTCCAATTATTTCATAATCTTTGCATATAACCTTTTTTCCAGCTAGATTTGCTTACTCAGTGTCTTATGAAAATGACATACCCGGTTATGCTTCTTTCTGTACTTGAAGACACACATTCTGCAATTAAAATAGTTACTACTCCTTCTATTCAAAAGTCATCCACCTTTAGTGTTCTATTTTTATCATCCTTTTATCATTCTGTGCAGTTTGCTTTATATTCAATGTTCAGGACAACAGGTTTACTATTAAAACCATATATTTATCAATTGTAATAGAAAATACTGCTTGAGGGAGTATAGATGCATAAAGAATCTTAATTAGCAAACCTCAAGGATATTTAAACAGCATTTATGCATACTATGGACTTTGGAGTTCTTATTTTTTTTTCTACTTGTATCTAATCGAAACACTCATTTCATTTTAGAACTTCTAAATTTAACACAGTTTCTATAAGTCAAATCTTACCTCCTTTGAACTTAATCTAACACTACTAGTAAGACCTTTTGTGACTCTCCTCCCCAAAAAATTCCTCTTTGTTTTGTTGGTCCCGTAAATGTTTAAAGATAGATGGCTATCATGTTCCTCCACCCAATCTGTAGCCCCATCATTCTTTCCTTTTGCAGACTAAACATTCCAGTTTTTTCTAAACATTCCTTATGTGACACCACGTCTAGCCCTTTTACTATCTTGGTTGCCCTATGTATTAGCTCCAATTTGTCAA
Organism: Carlito syrichta; assembly: GCF_000164805.1. Taxonomy (NCBI): domain Eukaryota; kingdom Metazoa; phylum Chordata; class Mammalia; order Primates; family Tarsiidae; genus Carlito; species Carlito syrichta. Next base: position 768,945 of record NW_007249866.1, read on the forward strand.
TGTCTCTCTTAAATAATGGCAAACCAAACTGAACCCAGCACTCCAGAATGCTTCAAATCCACCTACACTGATGCAAGAATTTTCGCCTCAGTATTCCAATCATTCAAATTGACTAAGGTAGTCTAAGATTTAGCTTACTATTGGCTTGTAAACAACTTTATATTGAATCTCTACTCTGACTTATAGTCAACTAATATGACTATGTTCTAATAGAGATAAAATTAAATTTTTAAGCATAAGTGAGGGGATCCACACTTGTATCCACTATTAAATCTACCTTTTTTTCATCTTTACTCTGTGGTGTTTAATAATAGTCATTTGTTGTTTGCAAATTTAGTATGTCAATATATTAAAAACATTATAAACTGAAAAAGTGAACATCAAACGAAATAAAAGTTGCCATTCTTATAGTTAAAAAACTTAAGATCAGCACAAAAATAATTTCTTAAATAGGAGGTTAAAAATTTCTAAATGATAAACTATAAGGCTTATTGTTTCAGTCTGAAGCAATAATTCAAAAAAATTTTGAGTGGTAAAAAGAGACGCAGAAAAATATAAAGAATGCAAATTCTTATCTTTGAGTTGAAAGTTCTATATTGGTATTTATAAATATAGTAAAATAAATTTGAGTGTTTTAATATAAAATTATAATGGTAATAGTCACATTCCAAAAAATTTACTAAGGATCATTGAATTGTGCAGTTACAATGGGCAAATTATACCACAGTAGAGCTTAAAAAACACTTCTAATGAATTTGTATCCAGAATTTATAAATAATTCTCAAAATTTATAAGGAAAATTTCTATCAAAAATGAGTAAAATGTTTTGAACAGATCCATCACCAAATGGCACATGTCCATCAAATGATGCACAGAGTAACTAATTATCATAAAGATGAAATTAACAAAAAATAAGATACCATTATATACTTATTAGAATGGTTAATATAAAATAAATAAAAATAGAAACCATGTACTGGCAAAGGAAAAAAAAAGCAGCAGAGCAATTGGAACACTCACACATTGCTGATGAAAATACAATGCGGTTTAGACACTCTGAAAAACAGTTTTGTAGAAATTATGTTCACACAAAACTTGTAAAAAAAAGTTAAACATAGTATGACCATGCAATCCAGCAATTGTGTTCCTGGGTATTTATCTGACTGGTTTGAGACTTAGATCTACACTAAAACCTCTACACAAATGCTTACAGAAGCTTTATACATAGTCATCAAAAACCAGAAGCGATGAAAATGTTTTTCAATAGATAAATCTATCAACAAACTATGCTACATCTATACAGTGGAATGATATGAAGTGAAAACAAGAACTGGGTTATCAAGTCACACAAAATATGAGTGAATTTTAAATGTTTATTACCATGTGAAATAAGTCACTCTGAAAACACTACCAATTATATTATTTTATTTATATAATATTCTAAAAAAAGACAACACCATAGAGACTATAAACACTTCAGTGTCTGACATGAATTTGAGGAGAGGGAAGGTTGAATAGATAAAGCACAAAGAATTTATTTTTACGGTAGTGAAAGTATTCTGTACGTTATCATAATGCTACCATAATGATGTATACATGACACTATGCCTTTTTCAAATTCTTTAGAACTTTATAACATATATTTTCAACTTTAAAATATGCAAACTTAAATTTAAATCACGTAGGAGATCAGGGGGATCAGGATGGAATGCAAAATGTGACTAAAGTAACCAACTGAATTACAAATATATAAAATAACCTCCCACTGAAGGGAGTAGAGATGAGGTGCTGAACTAGCAACTTTGGAAATGAGCAAAGATTGCAAATTTAAGAACAAAAGAAACTGTATTAAAAAAACTGTACTTCAATTAATACAGTTGTTTCATGGGTTAACAATACTGGAATTTTACTAATTAAGTAAGTGGATAGAAGAAGGTAGGAACCGGATTTCTCACTATTAGAATGGGAGACTGCAGAGCAGCAAGGGGAGGAGACTCAAATAATCCATGTGGTGACGGATTAAAGTGTGAACTCATATTTGGCTTAATACTGCATCTATATTACATGTAGTATTTATAGATATCCGGGTAAACAGGAATTAAGAGTCATTCACATATATCCTTTTTAGCCAGCTGAGAGAACCTATAAGCGACATGCAATATCCCAGAATCAACCAGCATACTCAGCACCCGGATTTTGGTTTTAAATACCATTCTCCAATAAAAAAAAATGGGGCTCCTTGGAGAAATAATTGAATTTAAGACTGGGGTGGGGAATAGACAAAATGAACCTGGGGTATTTTGTGGAGTCTGAAAACAAGAAAGCTACAGAAAAATAAAGAGAAAAAAAAAATCCAACACAGGAGTATGTCAGAGACACAGGAGCCAGCCAAATAGCTAGCCCACAATTACTAAAGTTAAAACAATATAAACAGGTTAATGTAATTTTGGATTCTCACTCAAAGTATAAAATACATATTCATGAGTCCAGACTGATAAAAATAAACAAGTAAATAAGTGGGGGCAAATTTTAAAATAATTTATATAGATATTTTCCCACCAAAGAGGCAGAGTACAATACCCAACACCTTACATGTGGGCTATGCATAGTGATTTCCTCTCAAAGAATGTAATACGGAAAATGAGAAAAAAGAGAAACTTAATAATGAACATACTCAACAAATACTACTTCAGTCAGGTAATTAGTGATAAATCATGCTAATAATCTGTACTCTTGATATGATATGACGGGAAGTAGAACTTTACCTCTGTGGTCTTCCTTCCCAAAACCCAATAATCTTGGTCTAACTATGAGACAAACACAAGACAACCAAAACTGAAGGACATTCTATAAAATATCTGATCTGTACTTCTCAAATTATTGAGGTCATCAGAAACAGAGAATCTGAAAAACTGTTAAGTGTCTATAGGAGACTAAGGAGACACAACAACTAAACACAGTGTGGTATTGTGGGTGAGATTATGGGACAGACAAAGGACATTAAGTAAAACATAGGAAAATCTGAATAAAGAGGATAGGCTTTAATTAATAAGTATCAATATTTGTTCATTAGTTGCAACAAATAGATCTTACTAATTTAACATGTTAACAATAGAGGAAACCAGTGTGAGATATACAGAAAATCTCTGTACTAAATTGAATTTTCTGTTAATTTAAATAAATGTTTTTTAAGAAAAATCTCTACATGAATCTTTCTAGCAGCCTTATTCATTAATACCCCAAACCAGAAACAGGTAAGTGGATAAACTGGTAAGTGGATAAACAAACTGTTACACATTTGTGCAATGGAATACTACTCATCAATAAAAACAGAACAAACTGCTGATACAGCACACATAATCTCACTAAGTGAAATAAATCATACTCAAAAGGTCGCTTATTGTGAGTCAATTTACTTGCCATTCTTGAAAGGCAAAACTATATAAATGATATATAGCTTAATCACTGCCATGACAGGTGAGTAGGGAACATGACTGACTACAAAGGGACAGCAAGAGAATATATTTTTCAGATGACAGAACTGTTTTATATTTTTATTATGGCTGTGGTTACATACCTACATGCACTTGTACAATCTTGTAAAGCCATATACCAGAAAAGTAAATATTTTAGAAAGAATGATTGAAAAAAATTTTGCACAGCAAATTTATCTATTCACCTCACTTATTTTTCGAAAGAATAGAATGTGTATTTTTGCAAGTAATGAGAGGGAAAATAACCAAATAAAGCAGAACTCTTTTTGCAAAATGCAGGGATCAGAACAGAAAACAAAAAGTAAATATAACGAAGAGATAATATTAAGATTAAAGACATAATGCCAAATGTATCAATCATTGCAAAAGATGTACATTGATTTAACTCTGGATTGAAACCTGAACATGTTGAGTATTATAAGACTCTGGATCTTAATTAAATGTGTCTTTTAGCCTCTACATGGCTCCAGTAGGCAAAGGGGGATGTCATCTTGTTACTGCCAAGTGTGGGATGGAAGTCCAGGTTCCCTTACTCTACCAGTGCGGTCATGAGGGGAGGAGCTTATTTAGTGGTTGCTCTTATTATGAAAATATCTATTCTTAACTTCTTTCAGGTTGTTTAGAGCTACTATAACAATATTATATGAGAATTTGGAAAATACAAAATATAATTTTTTAGCCACCATTGCTGCTGATTTTTGTTATTGTTTTCATCTATATTAAGTTTGCATACATTGTAACCTCCCTAAAAAATGCAAATTTTCTATCAACTGTGCTATGTATTTTAAAGATATTAGGGAGCCAATATTTTATTTTTATCCAAATATTTAATATCTTCTATCCTCTTTATTCCTGAAAATTCAATTTTCCCTCTGTTTTCTTTTCCATTATGATTCCTTATCATACAGGTCTGCTGGTACCAAATTGTCTTAATTTTTCTTCATTTGAAAATTATTTGTTTTGACTTCATTGTTAAAGCAAATTTACTTAATATAAAATTATAAATTTAATTTTCTTTCTGCACTTTAAAAATGTTTTTCCACTATTTTTGCCTCTAAAATTTATTTTAGAAGTCTGATTAATCAAGTGAATGCTCCCATTTATAGATTGTGTTGTTTTTCTACAGTTGATTTCACAATTTTTATTTTTGATTTTTCACAGTTTGATTCTCAAGTGTTCAGGAGTGGTTTTCTTTGATTTTTTTTTTCTTCTTGGTGTTTGTTGAACGTATTGAACCAGGTCTTTTACCAAATTTACAAAGTCTTCAACTATTATTTATCCCAATAATTTTTACCTCCATTGTTTCTTTTCTTCCTGAGACTCTGATTACCCATATATTATATTTTGATGTTGTCTCACAAGTTTCTGAGGCTATGCTTATTAACAGTTATTCCCTAGCCAGGCTTGGTGGCTCAGCCTGTAATCCCAGCCCTTTGGGAGGCCGAGGCGAGTGGATTACCTGAGCCAGCAGGTTCGAGACCCACCTGGGCAACTTGGTGAGACCTCGTCTCTACAATATATCAAAAAAAACAAAATTAACCATGTGTGGTAGCGCGTGTGCCTGTGGTTCTGGCTACTTGGAAGGCTGAGGCGGAAGGATCCTAAGCCCAACAGGTCGAAGCTGCAGTGGCCGGGAGCATGCCACTGCACTCCAGTCTGGACGACAGAGCAAGACTCCAACTCCAAACAAAAACAAAAAAACAATTATTCCTTTTTGCAAAGTGGATAATTGTTATTTTGCTATATTCAAGTTTACTAGTCCCTTCCTCTGTTATCTTTATTCTACTATTGACCCTATCTAGTGAAATTTCTATTTCAGGTATAGTACTTTTCAGTTTTCAAAAGTCCTTGTGTTCATTTTTTATACTTTATATTCATCTTCCAGGATTGGCTTATTTTTTTCCATTTGTGTAGAGTCATTTTCCTTTACCTAATTAAGTATAGTTTTATTACTTGCTGCATTAGTTTCCTAGGACTGCCATAACAAAGTTCCACAAAGAGGGTAACTTAAACAACAAACATTCATTGTCTTACAATAGATGGCTCCAGGATTACTTCCTTCCTTGTAGTACAGGTCTGCTGGTAACAAATTGTCTTAATTTTTCTTTATTTGAAAATGCATTTGTTTTGTCTTCATTCTTGGAGGCTTTCTTGTTTTGTAGATGGTATTCTTCATATATCTTCACATTGTCTTCTCTCTAAGTTTATCTGTCCCCGTACCTAAATTTCATCTTTTTATAAGTAGAGCCATATTGAATTGAGGCCTATCCTAATTTAACTTGATCATCTATGAAGAACTTATTTATAATAAGATCACATTCATAGGTATTGGGGGTTAGAACTGTAATCTTTTTTTTTTTAATGAGACACAGTTTAACCTATAACAATTGTTTCAAAGGTTTTACCTGTTTAATAATTATGACCTTGGATCAACCCATGATGTGAATTTACTGATTTCTTTTCCTCTTGAGAATGAATGTCGTTTTTTTGTTTCTTTTTATGTCAAGTGATTTGGGATTATATCCTTATCCTTTTGTATGTTACATTAGGAAGACTCTAGAATCTGTTTTAGTTTTCTGAAGAATGTTGATGATTTTGTTTTAGGAAGAAATTAACTTTGTTGGACCCAGATTGTAAACTCTATCCTGCTCCTCTGGTTTGTAGTCCAAATCTTTGTCTAACTATTAAAGTTTAATACTGAAGCATGTATTACACAAACATGCTTCATTCAGTAGTCAGTCTAAGACTTGGACAGATGTCATACATAAAGCTAACAAATCTTTTTCTCTAGCTCTCTCCTCTCCAGCAAGCATTCTTCTCTCACTCTCAAGTGTCCATGATTAGTGGGGCTTCTTTCTCTGGTTTCTTAAGCCGGAAGAATAATGGGTTTTTTACTTTTACTAGAATTTTAGCCATCCATGCAATACTGCTCAGTAACGGCTGCCCACACTCAAGGCAAAGCTACAAAACTAAACAAAATAAACCAAGACCCGGGAAACTCACACACTTACAGTTATTTTTCAAGTTTTGACTTCCCTTCATAATGTGCATGTTTTTGTGTTGTCTCTAATTTCTTCAGGTAACAGAGATTTAATTTAATATTTTTCGGAATTTGGTTACTATCTTGTGAAGGACTAGTTTGTGAAGTATTAATGCCATACTCTATGAAACACACATCTCTTACTTCCTTTTATATCCACAATTATATTTGTAAAGTGTATTCATTCTTTGCATGTGTTTTCAGTTTGTGTGTTAGTATGTGGGAGGGTGTGCTTTGAGAACAGGAGGAGTACAGTAAAATTCTTAAAATTCCACTTAATCTGAAATATTGAAAAGCTAAAGCTGCATATGTACTATTATCTCTTTAAAAATTAACAAAACTTGGAATTAATAAACAGGAAGAACTCAAAAACTGCCCAGTTGTAAGTTGTATAACATTATAACTCACTTCTCCTCTGAACAGGAAATAAAGATTAATATTTAGTCTAATTAGAAACTAATACTTGAATACAGGGCACATTAAAGCTCATAGGAAACTGTCATAGTAACTAGGGATGAAAATGTATAGCTTTAAGTATCTTTATTAGTAAATAAAAGAAATGAAAATAATTGGAAAAAATAGACCTCAGGAAACCAGAAAAAAGATAATAAAAGTAGACATGAACAAATTAGAGAGCAGAAAACCAGAACTGATTAATTTTACTAAAACAAAATAACAGAGCCGGGCTTGGTGGCTCAACCTGTAATCCCACACCTTTGGGAAGCTGAGGTGAGTGGATTGCCTGAGTCCGTGGGCTCGAGACCCACCTAGGCAACTTGGCGAGACCTCATCTCTACAATAAATCAAAACTTAGCTGGGCGTGGTAGCTAGTGCACGCCTGTAGTTCCAGTGACTTGGAAGACTGAGGCGGAAGGATTGCCGGAGCCCAGCAGGTCCAGGCTGCTGTGGCCAGGAGCAACCACTGCACTCCAATCTGGGTGACAGAGTGAGACTCCAACTCAAAAAAAATAATAATAATAACAGCTTTTACTCTAGCTATTTTAACCCATAAATAAGGATAATACACAAATACGCAAAATTGTAAATAAGAAAGACAACATGTCTTTTTAAAAATAACAAAATGACAGGTGAAAGCTTTTAAATCATAGGGAAAAGAATCAGGAAAATTCTGTGTGATTCATAGTTTTCCAGAAGAAAATGATAAGTACAGTAGTTCTTAGTAGTTTTGAAATTTCAGCTGAGGTGGATCTGTAAGTCTGTTGCCTTGCCAATTAACATAGTTATACCATGTCATCTGAAAACAGTACAGCCCAGGAGAAGAAACAGGAAAAAAAAAAAGATTGAAAAAAACTCACACTGGCAATTGACTGGAAAACAATGGCAGAAAAGAAGTCTATTGGACTTTGGGTGTCCTATCACGATTAAAAATCAAAATAGTTACTCAAGTTATATACAATTTCCTCCACATTCTCAAGATTTCCCAAGTGTCCTACAGTTAGAATACTCACGGTTTCAGAATGGAATCAGTGGATATTTCATGGGTTTATTGAGGTGACAGAGGCCGAGATTTTTGTTTTCTGACCTACATGTACAACTGCCCTAATCAGTACTTAAGTGCATTTAGTTGAGTAAACCAAACCATTTCCACTTGACTACGGTGGTAAGTAAAAAAGTTATTTTAAAAGTTCTAGATGCCTGACACATTATTATATACCTCAATATTTGAAAAGCATTAACCAAAAGAACAGATTTTTGAAATGTTATTAGTTTCATTCTAATCACTACTGAAACTTTGTTTCTGAATCAGCTCCACAGCAAAATAGTGGAACTCCTGATTCACTCTGTTGTTCTTTCCTATGGCCTCATGACTAAGAAATCACACCAGTCTTATTCCTTTTACAATGTGTGCTCATCCAAACTAATCAATATATCATTTATAGAATGACTCCGGGTCAAAACTAAACCTGAACATATTTTTAAAAACAAAAACGTTGGTCTTTGTCTATGACATTTTAATTTGGCTTTCATTGTGATTAAGAGATGCTGTATTCCTATAATGGCATGTGGTCCTGGCATCAGAACCGCTGCCATGAGCAAGCAGAGACCCAAGTAGCATAAATGGGGGAGAGTGTCTTTTCTCCAAGTAGGAAATTTCCATGAAACATATTCTCTTCAAGCATATCAAAAAGAAGTAGCATGTCTGGACAGTGTTTAGATCACCTTATAAGATCTCACATGCAGGGTTCAGGTTGTGTACAATAGTAGCCACTGGAGATTTCGGTTTTGTCTAGATTTATTGTTTTGCCCGTCACTCAAATCTTACTTGATTTCATTTACAAGACCATTCTGACATCTCTCCACTTCTAAATAGCTTGTAGGTGGTGATGTGTTTCAAGTAAACAGCCAAGAAGCAGCAATGTATGTAAAAAGAATCTCTTGTTCCAAAGCCTTAAAAAGATTTTCACAAACCTTGATTGTTAACTGTCAGTCAGATATTCAAGCTTTTACAAATTTAATTATTCTATAGAAATTTTAGTTAAATTTAGGAAATATTTTATGACACTTGGTAATTTGTAGATACAAATCATAAAATACAATAATTGGTCATTGTATATTTGGAGATAGTCAATCGTTACTGTAGTAAAATAGATAACCCTTTACAATTTTGTAAATTTAATTATTTCAGTGTAGTAATATTTTGCACATCTTCCAACAGTAGAAAAAAATCATTTAAAAAATTAATTGGTAATAATTTTTCTGATCCTTAAATGAGGTTCGATACAGAATTCTTACACAAACTAAAAAAAAGTATACTAACAATCTGACCTTACTTGGGTTTTGTTCAAACCTTCAAATTTTCGAAAGTTTATTCATCACTATCCCTTAACTTGAATTGTAAATTTCAGCCAGGAATAGCAGAAAGACAAGAGCCAAGTAAATTATAATATCTAATAGTTATTACACTGGGAAGAATTGTTTGAAAAGCTGGGCCTGGAGCCAGGCAGCTTTTAACTACTAACACTATACACACAAATCATGGTCCATACTTTCACATGGGTTAGAGGAATACAGTAGAGCTTACAGATCACTCCCCTAAAGAACTAAATTAAGGCTAATTCCCCTCTAATTAAAACTTGACAGAAATCACTCTATTTCACCTGTCAGTTTTCACAGTATAGTCACACATCACTTAAAGAGGAGGATGCATTCTGAGAATGCATTGTTACATGATTTTTTCTTTGTGCAAGCATCATAGAGTGTACTTACACAACCTGGATTGTATAAACTACTTACTACATACCTAGGCTAGATATTTTGGCCTATTATTCCTAGGCTACAAAACTTTACAGCATGTTACTGTACTGAATACAGTAGGCCATTGTAACACAATGGTATTTGCGTATCTAAACATAAAAAAGGTGCAAAAAATATGTTTTAAAAGATAAAAAAGTGATATACCTATACAGAGCACTCATCATGAATATAGATTTCAAGACTGGGAATTGCTCTAGGTGAGTCAGTGAGGGAGTAGTGAATGAATGTGAAGGCCTAGGACATTCCTGTACGCTACTGTAGACTTCCACCATACAAATAGGCTACACTAAATTTATATGAAAGAGTTTTCTCTCTTCAATAAATTAAATCAACCTAACTTACCATAACTTTTTTGCTTTATAAACTTTGTATTTGTTTTTAACTTTTCTTTTACCAAAGCATTTAGCTTAAAAGGCAAACATTTTCTATGACTGAAAAAAAACATTTTCTTTCTTTATATCCTTATTCCATAAGTTTTCGCTACCTTACTTTTTTTAATTTCTCAACTTTTTTGTTTGAAAGTAAAACACAAGCACACACATTAGCCTAGGCCTACACAGGGTCAGGATCTTTGATAATACCGTCTTTCACCTCCACATCTTGTCCCACTGGAATGTCTTCGGGGCAATAACATGCACAAGCTGTCATCTCCTGTACTAACAATGCCTTTTTCTGGAATACCTCCTGAAGATAATGCCTGAGGCTGCTTTACAGTCAACTTTATGTATATGTAGAAGGAGTATACTCTAAAATAACAATAAAATGTATGATATATTAAATACATGAATCAGTAACATAATCATCACTATCAATATAATGCACTGTACATAACTGTATCTGCTAGATGCTTATATGATTGGCATCACAGTAGGTTTACACCAGCATCACCATAAAAACTTAAGTAATGCATTGTACTATGACATGATGATGGCTACAAAGTTACTAGGTAATAAGACTTTTTCAGTTCCATTATAATCTTAGTTCTGAAGGGCCTAATGTTATACCTAAGAATTGTTTATAATAACATGCTTTCCAACCAAATCAGTCATAAGCAATTATTTGCATTCGAAACTTCTGGTTTAAGATATAAGGATGTGTTTGTGGACAGAGATATTATTTGAATATCATATCACTACAACTTGGAATTATAATATTATTTACAAAAAGTTTTAATGATATACCCAGATGTAAATAACATTCTTTCCCTTGAATTATAAACTCACTATAACTTTAAGCAGGCCTAATATGACATATGGAATCTTTCCAGTTTTATATTATGTATCTTTATCTTTCTCTCTCATTCACCAACCACACAATCACAAAGCCAAAGTTTTCCAGGTAAAACTCATTGTTTTGATTTCTAATGTCACTAAGTATGTTTTGTTTTCTAATGTCAATACACTATCAAAACAAAGAAAAATGGTCCTGTATATGTTGGTCAGTGAAAAAGTGCCATCCCATTGAAATGATGATTCATTCAGGGAAGGTCAATTTTAAATTAGTTGACATATAGAACATTCCTTTTAGGAGGGCAAAGGGAAGAATAGAAAGAGGGAGCATATAGTAAGTTAAATCTCATGTCCAACTTTGTTATTTCCTCCCAAAATATTTATGATACTAAATAAATTTAAGGAATTAATTTCCTCAGAAACAACCATTTTCTGCTACTTTTATTTACATAATCAGAGGAAAAAAACAAGTACTGACCCTCTACTCATGCCTTTCCTACTTATATAAATGGCTGAATAGCCGTCAAACAAATCTGCCTTTGTGGTACCAAAAGGACTAGGGTTTTTTTTAAATTGCCATAATACTTCCCCCTCCCAAAAAAATCATTTAAGTAGAAGTTTATTGCTTACAGGACTTTATACACATCCTTTCCTTCATTTGAGGACAAATAAGAATCACCATATAGTCTTACTTTTATGATTAACCTAAGAAGTCTAGTTTACTGAAGTAATCCAATAAGCATCCAGACTTCCCAATGAAGGAAGAAATTGCAAAAATGTATATGCATATATAATGTTCAAAAGGATGATCTAACATTCAGGGCACAAAGCTTAATCTCCCCTCAAAAATTGGAAGTTTTAAAAACTGTTCCAATAGGCAGGAGAAAGAAGAAGGACAGGGAGGAGAAAGAGGAACTAAAGCACAGTGGTTAAAGATAAATCACTGGATTGGTTTAATTTAAGTCTTAGCCACCTACTAGCTGTGTGACACTTGTCAAGCCACCTATTCTCAATAACCTTTAATCTCCTCATCCATAAAAGGGAGATGATAACAGTGCTACTAATGAGCTAATGAACATAAACTACCCATTCAGTACCAGGCTTTTGTTAGGTATGATCTATGCCATCCTTTAACTACTATTAATTCAAGTCCTCTTCCTCCACATCCAGTGTTCTCTCTACATTATAGCTTGTCTTTGTTAATAGTCACTGATTTAAATGCATGGCAATTAAGGAGTTAAGTTTAGTGTCTCCATTTATTTTCATGAGGCATGAGTATTGAGTTACTACATTATTATTATATATTATGTTTTATGTATTATATATTATATATTATTGAGTCTTAGTTCTGAAAGAATACCTGAGAGTGGGAAATTTATACAGAAAAAAAGGTTTATTTGTCTCATGATTTTGATGACTGGATGAGAGTGGGCATCTATGTCTGGTAAGGGCCTCAAAATACTTCTACTCATGGTAGAAGGCAAAGGGGAGCTGGTATGTGCAGAGATCACATGACAAGAAAAGAAGCAAGAGAGAGGGGGGAAGGTGACAGGCTCTTTTTAACCATCAACTCTCCTGAGAACTAATAGGGTGAGAACCCACTCACCCTTGATGGAGGGCTTTAATCTATTTAAGAGGGATCTGCCTCCATAACCCAAGCATCTCTTCGTTAGGCTTCACCTCCAACACTAGGGATCATATTTTAACATGAGGTTTGGAGGACACAAATATGCAAAACACAGTACTATCATAGGACTATCACAGCATAAATATTCATTAAACTATAAATAATTTTACTGATTTTTTTTTGTTTCTATGTGTATGAAATGTCTCCCCAAATCTCATGCTATCATTTGTCTACAACTATATTTATTCTCTGGAATTGAGCCAGTAGGAAAGTGGTAGAGAAAAGACTCATGATCATGATTGAGAAGGCTACATTTATGTTTATGAAAGAAAGCAGACTCCAGTTTCCCCGCCCTTTCACTCACACTGGCCCAAACAACAGAGTTTACATGCAAAATCGTATGTGAGATTAGTCAAAAAAGGGAGACATGGGCTGATCTGATTAGAAGAGATAAGTAATTTGGAAAAATGAATCTGTATACTCATTTGAAGGAATTTGTTTTAGAGTTTATCAGGTCCCTAGGAAGAAGGGCAAGCCTTTTCCTTCTTTTGATTTGTCACAAGTTTTAAACCTGGAACTGATAAATAATATTGTCTTGAGGCCTGAAATGTAGATGGCTGTGCTGACACAGGAAAATAAACATGGTCATTCAGAAAGACAATAAAGGATGATTGAAAATGTAGGCTCCAGAATGAGCAGACCAGGTTAGAAACTTAACTCCAAAATGTGCTAACTATGTGCATCTGAGAAAAAGTACCTCTCTGACGTTGTTTTCTCTTTTGAGAATAATTACTGTATCTCACAGAGGTGATGTGAAAATAAGCAAAATATTGCTTATAAATTACCAGTATACTCAGGAAATATCAAGTACTCAATAAATGCCAGTTATTTTGATTATAAGGTTATTGTAAAGAATATTATGAAATGCTTATTTAAATGCTTCTACGTAAACAAAACTAAAATTCCCTCTTTATTCACTTTTTCCACGGCCATTCTCAGTCACGTCACCATCAACTTCTGTGTTATCACAATCTGCTTTTAACTAGTTCTCTTGCTTCTACTGGTATCTTTTTCTCAACTCCATCTTCCGCATAGTGATCAATATGGCTGTTTAAAAACCTTCCCATGCCTTTTCACTGTTCTCAGAATAAAACACAGTTCCTTACACTAGTCTTTAAGACTTCATTTTTTTCATGAAAACTCAAACTAATCCCTGCTTTAGGGCCTTCACATTAACTGGCTACTCAACCTAGAATAGTCTAATCCCAGAACTGTTCCTTTTCAGTTTCAAAACTCTTAGGAAAACAAATTCCTCCTCATTCCTTCATTAGTTTTCGCGGCATCTTATTTTATTTGCATCATTGCACCAGATTATGTCCTTAACTGTTTAGCAGCTAGATTATTATCTCTCAGGTCCTTCACGGTAGTAGAGATTGTGTCTCTCAAACTTTCTACTTCTACATGCTTGTTCTCATCAGTCTACAAATCAGCTACTTTTCCCGTTCTTTAAAAAGAATCCTTTCTTTATTCTACTTACAACTTCATCCATAACTCCTTTTCTCTTCGTAACATACACATTAAATATATATTGAATGAATGTATTCAGCCTAATGAGAGAATTCCAGGGAATATAATGAGATTGCCAATTTCAATTACTCCCAGTTGGCATTACATCCTAAAAGCTAGTAGGCAATATGTAATAAGTCTATTTTTTTACATTCCCTTCTCACTCCGTTTTAGTATACCTTTGTACTTGAACATGACAGAAGGAAAAATATATATGTTCCCTATGATACATTGTAATGGCCGACTTTTACTTTTCAGGAATGAGCAATGAATGGACTACTCTCCAAATGACTCCACTCTAAAGAACTATTTTAAGACCCTCTAAATATATTAATGACAAGTGAATCCTCTTAGATATTAAGTACCCTCACACCACCCGGCCAGACAGGAACCTCCATTTTAAAGTATTTAACAGGGAATCAAATATCACAAAACAAACAGAGTATCACTTTCACGGATTAGACAGTTATAATGCATACTCAGGTAAACTTGATTTACTACTTCGAGGCTCATGCCTGAAAGCTTTTAAAGGAGACTCATATATTTTTTAAAAAATCAAAATGCTCAGGACAAGGACATCTAAGTGATGTTCTCCTGAACACAAAGCCAAGTTACACAATTAGAAATATATGACTCTATGACTACACAACTTCCCAGACTGAAAAGATACTTCTCATACTTAACCCACCTGTCTACCTTTTGGCTACATAAAGAATGAATCTGATTTTGAGTTTCCAGATGAATTACTCTTTGTTGTATTGTTGTAATTATTTTCTTGTTTGCAATCTTTGCAGAATTATAAAAAGTATTTTGCAATGTGCATTTCAAACACTGAAGAAAACTTTCTAGAATTCAGCAGCATATTGAAGAAAATTACAAGTAATATGTGGTTTACAATTAGCTCTATAAATCTATAAAATTTTAATGCTTTCAACTTTTTTATAATAAATAGAAATCTAAAATGTTTATACTAAGAAAATGCATTGGCCACATCAAATCCTTTTCACTTTTGATTCATTCATACAAAAATATTTAGGACTTATATCCTTCCCATCTACACCACTGTATTTTAGCTTAAGCCATTTTGGAAATGAGGTATCAATTTTATATTAATGAAGTGTATATTCATCAGCAACCTCTAATAGTAAGATTTAAATATACATACTTTTCTTCTATTTTATGAAATAGGCAAGAAAAGATATTGTAGGTTTAAATAACTCACCCAAGTTAAACACAATGAATTAGGAACTTTATGGAACTATAACTTACCATTGATTTTGTGATATTGGAAGCTTCTCATTTAATAGAAGTTTGTTTCTAGCAGAAATTTTGC
This sequence comes from Carlito syrichta, assembly GCF_000164805.1. Taxonomy (NCBI): domain Eukaryota; kingdom Metazoa; phylum Chordata; class Mammalia; order Primates; family Tarsiidae; genus Carlito; species Carlito syrichta. The sequence continues at coordinate 784,510 of NW_007249866.1, forward strand.
CCATGAATACCAGCAAAAACAACAAATTTAAACATGAAGTAATTACATTGCTTTTTAATTTCTTTATGTTTTCACCATGTACTTAGTTTCTACTAGCAAAAATAATGCAAAGTATTTACAACTATTAAAATATTAATTTGAGCCGGTCTCGGTGGCTCAGACTGTAATCCCGTGCCTTTGGGAGGCTGAGGTGAGTGGATTGCCTGAGTCCGTGGGTTCGAGACCCGCCTGGGCAGCGAGACCTCATCTCTACAATAAAATCAAAAAATCAGCCAGGCATGGTAGCGCATGACTGTAATTCTGGCTACTCGGAAGGCTGAGGCGCAAGAATCGCTGGAGCCCAGCAGGCGAGGCTGCGGTGGCCGGGAGCGGCCACTGCACTCCAGTCTGGGCGACCGAGTGAGACTCCAACTCAAATAATAATAATAATAATAATAATTTGTATATAAATTATTAATATGTAATGTTTCCACCTTTACAATTTTTCTTATTAATATGCACAAATCCCTTCACATAATGCATCAAAGTAACTAAATTTGTTGACCTTTTACACCAAAAAGCACGCACCCTTTTATAAAGAATGTAAAGTCCTATTTTTCCTTAATTATATTTTCCTCTTCATTCTCCTTAAAAAAATGACTATTTTTATAATATCAACTCTGTCTAAGTAATCACATGTACTTTAATAAATTAATAGACTCCTTAAGATATATTGCATGTTTATTTTAAAATATCATGCTGAAATAAGATACAGAGCCCAAACTACCAAATGATAAACTGGAAGGTCCATCTAGGTTTTGAAATCTTTATATATGAACTGGAATCAGTAATGCAGAGAAAGAAAAATATATCTGTCACCGTTCCTGCAGATAACAGTTTATTATAAGAGTGATCTCCAAGGCACTAATCAATTAGTCTGAAGTACCAAAGTACCAAAATAAGCAAATAATAAGATAATTTCCATTATACCTTGTTTGCATCTGATGGTGAAGATAGTATTTTAGACAGACTCTCAGAGATATAATTGTATCTATGATGAAATAATATATATATTTTTAAATCTACTATTTGAGGTTTTTGCTTAAATTGAAATAAAAAAATGCCAACTAATTGATAGATGCTTAATAAAGTCTTTGCTGTGTACTGTGTGAAGCGATGAAAAGATATTAGACACAGTTTCTGCCCTTAGAAATTTTACACTCTTTGGAGAGGCAGTATGCATATTCTGAAAAAATGTAACAAGCAATAACTCCTTTGGAATCCTGCCACTGGCAAGTGTATGAGAGTCAAAAATATAAATTAATCTTTAAGAAGCAAGAATGCGAGTATGTATGTTCCACTTATGAGTTCCACAGAGAATTTTTAAAGAATTAACATGACCAAAACTGTTTTCTTTCCCCAAGACCTGGATCATCTAAATTTTTTTTCCCACTTAGAATCAATTACCATGTTTTTTAATCTTAATTTCTAGAAATTTTTGAAAATTTATATCCATCCTTGATTCTCCACTCTCTACCACCACTGCCCTAAGTCAAGCTCCTGTCTCTCTCTCTCTCTCTCTCTCCCCCATCTCTCCCTCCCTCCCTCCATCCCTCTCTCCCTCCCTCTCTCTCTCTCCAATAACCATTAAAATGTGTGTTCATTTATTCAACAAAAATATATTGAGTGTCTGCTCAGTGTGCAGGTGATTGCAGCAGTAATAAATAGAACAGACACTGTTCCTACAATTTTCAACCCTATTGTCTCCTCTCCATCACTCCCCCAAGACAGCAGAACTTTGCAGAGAAAGAAATTAGTTTAGAATACAAACATACAAATATAATTCTGCCTTAATCCTACTGAAAACCATTTGGTGTCTCCATTACCTATAGTGTCTGTACCAATTTCTATAGGATGACTGTAAGTTCCGCCCCCACCCCCCGCCTTGACTTTACTGTTTCCTCTAGTTCCATAGCTCCAGCTTTTTAGGCTCATCCATTTATTTAATACTTGACACAATAAGAATTTGAAACTCTGTGCTTCTACCAACACCACAGAAATTCCTGCCTTTTGCTTAGTCTTTTTCTACTGATAGGATGCTCACTACTCATTCTTGTAGTCAGTTGAGCCCAACCTCCTCCAAGAAGTCTTGCTCAAATTTCCGGAAGACTCTGCCTATGCAATCTGCATACGTTACTCCTTTCTTATAATTTATCACAATATTTTTGAGTTATCTGTTTATTTGTCTACTTTGGAAGATTATAAAATCCTCAAGGGCAAGAAATGTGTCTTATTTTTATGTCTCTCTAGTACTTAGAAGGTATTAAATAGTTAATCATTGTTTACAGAATCCCATTGAACCATGTTGTATGCCCTCCTCCAAGGACTAAGTATAGAGCTTTTGTCAACTTGATTTAGATTATTTCATATATATGTATATATACTATATGCAATATGTAGTATATTTTCAGTTACATGTTTCATATAAGGCTATTTATATCTACACTGAATAAAACACAAGAAAACAAGAGAACTAAAGACTGTGTTTTTACTTCTGAATGTTCAGTGCAACCAACATGAATTCAACTGGTTTCTCTTTTTCTTTAACTTGTAATAACTACACATTATGTTTTCTACTTGAAGCTAGGAACTGCTGGAATAATTGTTACATGCTTTGGTGGAATTTTGAGGAACACAAGACAATTATAAAGAACCCGCATGGACTCTCAACTAATATTTTTAGAGTGAATAAATTGATAAAATCCCTTCGTGATCTAGCCCAAGTCTGATTCCTCTAAAGCAAGGTTGCTGTCAACAAATGCACCAAACTCCCCTGTGCTCCTTGAGTATGTAATCCTCACTCATTCCTCTGGATCCTGATTCCCACCCCACTGTCTGGGATGTTTCTCATATCCTTTTTCTCAGCTTTCTACCTGGTAAGTTCTTAGTTATCGTTCAAGGCACAGCTCAGCTACCACCTCCTCTGTCAAACCTTCTTTGATGCACAGTGAAAGGTTGCTCAAACTCTTGGATGGTTTTGAACATATTCCTACCATTGCACAATTTCTTTATATCTTCATTATGAATTTATCTGCATGTCTTTCACATTAGGTAGGAAACAATTCATGCATGTTATCAGCCCACATCCCTGGCACAAAGCTCAGTCCCATAAATATTTGTTGAATCCAGGAATGAATAAACATTGTATCTGAATTTGTTAAAATGCTTGCATTGCCTTTTTATATCAAAATATATTTTATTAACCTCAAAGCAAAAGAGAAACTTAAAATAAACACAATCAGTCATCTATGTAATAAAATATCCTTAATATGTGCAATTATTTTTATTCAAGTCAATGCATCATCATGAATACACTTAGTTTAATTTTCCAAGAATTTTGTAAAATTATGAGATTGTTTTTATTTTTATGTGATATGAGGATAGAGGTGAAAGTGTCTGAACAAACACTGTTGGAGATGCAACTAAATATTTAAACAGTCTATATTTTATTACAAATAAATTATACTTTATTTTTCTTCAATAGCATAAAAGTTACATATTTCATATAAGGCTATCTATAAATTGTCAAGGATTAAAAATTGGCTATTAGTAGAAAAACAGAAATATGAATTAAATATAACTATTTTCAGCACCATATTAATTTTTTACTGTGTAACCTTTTGTATGTAATTGGCTATAATAAGAAGAAAAATTGATTTGTGTAGCAATTTACTACTCTGAAGATGGAAAGTGAGCTATACGTTATAAAGTATACAAAGCATGATAATTATTTAGATTACTTATTTAATTAGCAATAAAATAAATGTTTCCAGTATAAACTAAAATGCATGGAATTGTTTGGAAATTAAATAATTTTAAATTTTAAAATTCAAAATTAAAGTAAAAATTGGTACATCTTACAAGTGGAATGAGGTTTTATTTTTTCAGATAAGAAATTTTAAATGTTCATCTTTTTAAAAAGGTTAATATTAATAGACAAAACTGTTTATGGTATTTGCTAGAATATTATTTACCTTCAAGGAAAAATCACTCCACAAAAAAACAAAGACATGGACTCTGTCAAAAAGATTAATCAATTTTTAAAAAACAATCACTAGACTCTAAAATAATGATCTGGGTTATTCCTCTGTCTGTTAGATTTGTAGGGCAAAATTCACACTCTATATACTCATACAACTCCCATTGAAGCCAGAAGGATGACAGACGTTGATCTATGCTGTCTGACATTCACCTTGGACACCATTTAATAAAAGCAAAGCCGTTCTGCTCTGAGTCACAATTAGTCTGACTCCTCAAAGTCCACAAAACCAGCCTTTTGTGGTCACAATAAAACTAATTTTAAAATGGAATCTAGTTCATCAGAGTTGTTTGCAGTGAAGTCAGTACCAAATAGAAAGTTTGATAAGGAGTAGCATTTTTAATAAGGAGTGGCATTTTTAATTATAATTCAAAATTTAAAAGAATATAGTAACAGTATAAAAATAATACTCTATCTTGCTCTCTCTCTCTCTCACCCCCTTCTCTATCTCATGTACACACAGCAAACACACACACACACACACACACACACACACACACACACACACACACACACAATCTAGACGTCAGAATACTGTCTAACAGAATTGAAGAAGATTTAAGGATCAATGTGACTCAAAAGAGGATCAAATCTAAATGAAACCGATAATTGCTTAGCTGTTTTCAAACGTCTTCCCTGAAGGAGTTTATAAAATGTTTTTGTTACCTCACTATGTTAGCAGTATGCAAAAGTGGGTCGTTTTTGAGCATGATGAAAAAATTAACACACATAAAAAGTTTGAAAGAAAAGTGAAGAAAACATATCAAATTTTACTTATACAACAGCACCACAAATTCCTCATATCTAAATAATCAATCTCATTCAAATGAAGAGTGTGATTTTCTTTAAAAGTGTGAATCCTAAACAGAAAACCACAGCATTGATTCTTTAGATATGTAAGCTTTAAAGTTCCAGCACTGCCACTACCCTACTCCTGTTGGACCCTTCAGACTCCCTGCTCTTAATTTATTTCTCTTCATAGCGGTCATGGTCATCTAACACACTATATCTATTTTCTACTTCTTTTCTGTGCAATCAACTTCCTATAAGGTAGGATTTTTTTTCTAGTTTATTCACTGTGTACTACACTAAGTGTAATAAAATAGACACACTATTTCTCTCTCTGTAATATATTTCCTATGAAGGTAGGACTCTTTTCCTCATTACTCACTATTCTAACTCCAATGTCTGGAATAGTGCCTGTTATACCACTTAGTTTTGAAGAAACAAAAATCATTAATGAATAGATTAATTAAATAATTAATTGTAAAATGAATAATATATTGTCTCATAAGACTGAGATCATGTGACATATGTGTATTCAAAATATGAAAACTCATTCTGTCTTTTGATTCCTAGCCTAGATAGAGCTATAAGATTTAGAAAATTTGGGAAAGAAGTAATATCTTATAAATTAACTAAACAAGGAGATCAAGAATATGTATAGTCCTCTTACAAACCTGTAGTGTTATTTTATTATTTCAATAAATAGGTGACAGTTTAAGCCTGTTATAAAATCTGTACTGAGCTATAGATCCAGAAAATGATGGATTCTGGCCTTACAACATCCTGTTTGGTTCTGTGTAACTGTCCTAGTGGTTACATAAATTGCCTTTTATTTTGGCTAGTTGTTCTGATACCCAACCAGGATGATATTGAGACTTATCTGACAAATCAAAGACAGTTATTTATTGCCTTTCATTTCACTTTTCTTGAATTAAATATTTCTGTGGAAGTCAAATGAGAATATCAATATGAGTACAGCCTGATTGAAGACTTACCTTTTATTTCTCCCTTAAGCAGAAGAGATTCAGTATGCACTAAATGTGGCATATTTTCTTGAATTAAATATTTCTGTGAAAGTCAAATGAGAATATCAATGTGAGTACAGCCTGATTGAAAACTTACTTTTTATTTCTCCCATAAGCAGAAGAGATTTAGTATACGCTAAATGTGGCATATTAAATGGCACCAACCAATCGAAATGGACATGGATTACCTTAGTGAAAACAGCACAAACTGGTGGGTTTAGTGGCCTTTTGACAGGAATGCCAAAGGAAGCTTCTGACCACTTACAACAGAATGTTAATAGCTCATGCCACTTCAACACTGACAGCTCTGAAGTGAGAGGCCACTAATCTCTGTTTGTAATATCCTCAGTTGAAGGGAAAAAATAAGTATTTCTTCTTAAGCATAGGATAAACATTAACTGTCTAAAAATTTCGGGAATGTTTTACGTGTCTGAAAGAGGAAAAAAAGACAGCAGTGGATAAAGATTCGGGGTTTTTTTTTTTACTTTTGAACCAAAATAAATGATTAAAATGGAATGCAGTTTTCAAGACCAATCAATTCATCATTCAACTCTTATTAGAAGAGCATGCATGTGCCTTAAGCAGTTTACATATAATTTTAATGAAAAATTTGGCATCTATATGAAGACTGAGGTTGTGCTAAGAATAGTCTCTATGTTTTTATTTTTATTTATTTATTTTTAGTGAACCGAATCATAAAAAAGAAAGATCTTTGCTAGGGAACTGATGCTTCACATCTAAAATGGAATCTGTTCATTAGCTCTACATTATTCAGGACTATAAAAAGGAGACATTTTAACAATCCCAGGCTCAATTAGGCATCAACTGCTATCCTGGCAGAACCCTGGCATACATCTTGTTCTCAGGAAGTTTGGATGGTGTTATTTACAATTTGTTCCTTAGGGAATACCTCCCCCCAAAAAGAAGTCTGTTTGCCATCATAATTTCTATACTAACCTTAGAATTCTCTACCTGACAGCTCAATTGTACATCCTTTATTTAATTAGATGGTAATACACTGCTTAAATGGCAGTCACTCACCACTTAGCTTTCAAGGAACAAGGTAAAGAGTGTATGTACATTTATGAAATTATGTTATCTAAGTATCAACTTTTCTGAAGATTAGTTTAACTAAAAGTATGGATTGAAAAAAGCAGAGTCAGTAGTATAAATTCAATTTTGAAAAACCTGATTTAAACTTAAAATTTTCCCAGCAATTGGGAAATATGCCAATATATGCAGATAAATTCAATTATAATTTTTACATTGTTCTGTATGTTAGTACCCATTATTTTACTCAAATATTTGAAATCTGTTTACTGTAGCAAACCTAATGATTTAAATTACCCTTAGTCATACAAAATTTATTTTTTTAGATATTGCATAAAATTGAAGGGTTTTTTTAATGACACTTAAATGCAAAATAATAAAAAAAGAAACTGCCAATTGTATTTGATAAATGATATTTTTGAACACTGACAGTAATACATTTCTACCATTAGATTTCATGGGCAGAGTCACCTATGGGGTTAAATTTTAGAAACTAGTTAAATTCTTTTTATTTGTGCAGATTTTAACTTATTGTTCCTTTTCCTTTCCTTTTAGTCTTACTTTAGTTCATTAGATGCTGTAATATCTCCCTTGTCTGTGACAATTTCCATTAATATCTCAAAGGCAGCTATTAAGGCTCATTACAAGAAAAGATTATAGAAGGATACTGCACACAATAACAGTGAAGATAAAGACAATAGTCACATTTTCATTTGTTTCTTTGTTCTTAAGATGCAAATCAAAGGATGCTTTTTCTAGCCTGTTTCTTCTCAGTTTGTACTTTCAAAGCTTTTGGAAAAAGGAAAAGCCTCCACAGTTAAATAAATTCTAGTTATCTGGATTATTCCTCTTTCAAAATGCAACAAAGAAATGTACCTCCTGTCAGAAATTTGCCACACTTATTACTCTCAAAATCTCATTGTCAGGAAATTCAGAAAAATTACTAGAATTTCATCATTTACATAAGTTATTCACAAGAATTAACTGTGGGCTATAATGAAGCTAATTAGTGGTTGTTGCAGAGACACTTTATAAAGTATTCATTATTACCAACAATAGTCCATCATTCCATCAAAATACTTAAAACATCAATTCTTAGACAATTATCTAAACATATCCATGGAAAATCATGTCTGAGTAAAACTCAGTAAAACCTCCAAGAAATCAAGTGTTCATAGGTTTTAAATCTAAATAGACTCATTAAAAATAATTGTATTGGTAGCTCTTATAAGAGGTTTGAAATTCAGGCCCCGTGTAAGCATGTTTTACATTTAGAAGATATTAAAATATTGATAATAATTATAAAATATCAATACCAAATGAATTAATATTCAAAACAGAACTAAAGTTTCAGAATGAGTATATACATTTCAGGGATTTAACCCCTAATGTCTAAAAATAAAGGTTTATCCTTCTGTATTTTTCCTTTTGAACTTCATTACAGATTATAGACAATAAGGATAAAAATATAACTGCTCACTTTGGATATCTCTCACCACTCAATAAATAAATTTGGAATTCAATTACTAAAATTAATAAATGGTGAAAAAAATTTAAATAAAATGTTATGCCTTATAGTTCTTATTTATGGATAAGAAATTCTGCAATAGGTGATACTTTATCTAAGTTAAATATTTATAAGTTTCTATGTAAAGAATTAACAAAAGCAATAAGACTGTCTGAAGGACTTGGCCTCCATTCACTGTCTTCCTTTTGTCTCAAAAGTGGCCCTCCTTTTTCCTGTGCTGCACTTTTCCCTTCAGTGTGCATGTCCATCTCCTTTCACTTCCTCCTTTGCTTTCCTGGTTTATTCTCCCACATTTGCCAACACACTCACAACTCCCCTACTTCTTTTTGCTCTCATCCTTCAGAGTATAATTACACTGAAGAACTGTTAGCATTTGCCGCTTTGTATTTCAAACTACACATTCGCTTCTCCACCACTTGCTGCCTGGTCTCTTGTTTTCATCATTAATCCAAAGGTGCTCACTTGTACACTAGAATTCACATTCTCGTTACCAAATCCAAGAGAGTCCTTTCAATATGTTCCCCTTTTACCTACCATGGCACATCACAGAGGTGATTAGCCTGTTTCTTTCCTTGTATCACACCAATGCATGCTTCTCATTTCAATTCTTCATTATCACTGTTTCTTTAGCCCCATGCATAAGTTTGTTTATAGTTTTGTTTTCAGGAATTTTCTATCTTTATGCATCTTTCCTTAATAATTCAGTCCACACTCCTCACTGACTTCAAATATACCGGGACATATTTCCCAAATGCCTGCCAAATGCATCTATCTGAATATATCACAGTGTTATTCATATGTTTTTTTGTTTAATATGTTAGTAATTATTTCAAGATTATAAGTATATATAACATATAGCTAGACATTAATATATGTGTATATATTCATACATATATAGTATATTATATATTAAGAGATTAATAGATTTATAATTTTAAATAATATATTTATATAATTAATATATATTAATGTATCTCTATTATAGATAATATAGATAAAATAACAGTTTTGTGGATTTTGATTTTGAAAGACCTCTGATCATCACCCTTGTAAAGAGCTAATACTGAGAGATACCATAAAGAATTGTATTTGACCATGAAACAAGGAATAGGATCGATCTTCCTCTCTGTATTGCATCATCTATGGTCAGCCACCTACTATCTATCTGTCTATCTATTGAGAAAGAGAAAGAGAGAGAAAGTGGGAAATAGCATGTAGAATTTGACTTGACCATTGGCCAAGGGATAGAGGTCTTACAAAGTCAAACGAAACTTTTTCAAAACAAAAACAAAATTTTTAAAGATGTTTATTTTATGTATATTTTCTGTAATTTATTTGATCATAAAATGACTCTCTTTGGAGAGAACATATCTTAATATCTTGTGGAAATTAGTATGGACCAGCTTAAGATAGACATTGCTCTAAATCCTCAACTGTTACTTACTCTTTTTCCATAACTAATATATATGTATATATATATTTTTAAACCGTCTTCTCCAGTCATCTCAAGACTTCCATCTTATTTTTGCTTCTTCCTAGATCCTGACCTCTAAATTCATATAATAATTGTGGCCATTTTTATTTTTACAGCTTTATCCTATCTAGTTTTAACTTTCTCTTCTGTTTCCACACCTTAGTGTAGTGACCTCATAATCTTCTGGACAAATATTTTCAAAACTTTAAATCAAAGACCATCCCATAAAATATTTGATTACACAAAATATTTTTAGTTATTAATTATATACATGTACTAATCTACTCATATATAAAATATATTATAATATATAAATTGCAATGTTTAAATATGAAATAAAGATAAAATTGTAATATTTTCATGATACTCAACCTTGATAAATTTTTAATATCATTTGTGTATTTCCAAGTACAATAAATGCTGAGGCCAAGGCTTAGCACTAACATTAGTGGGGACAAATAAAAAATCAAGTCATCTTGATAATTTTGTTTTTTCAGTGACTTATCATTTCAGTTAGATCCTAACTAAATTCATAAGGTGGCTGAGTAGGAGGCGTATCAGTCTATCCTGTGGATTTTGGCATTGTCATAATATCTTTAATCTGTAGTGTTACTATAAGTATCTTCTTAAGCTCCTTGCATATAATAGAAGGATTAGTTTAGTTATAAAACATACATGATGTAATCTACACATGCACTTAATTAGCGATCTGCACATCATAGTGCATTGCAATAAGCTTTATGCTGACTAACAAATGAAAGTGATCCTCTCAAACTTTCCTGGTTTGTGGAAGCCCCACCCTTCCCCAGTGAAAACCAGCATAGCAATCATTACATGTAGAGTTATACAGAGAGGGCACCAGAGTCAATCAACACATTAAACCCTGGAAAGGTTAAGTCATTTCTTATATTTTTAGTAAAAGTCAAATATAGAGAGCAGTTCTAGTATTTTCTCCTGTATCCCAATTCATCACCTTTTTTTCATTTTCACCTAGAAGACCCCCAATATACATTGCACTATATCCAAATGAATTCATCTAATTTTTACCTTTTCTTAATCTATTCTATCAGAGTAAAAGCTCCTTGAAGACAGGAACAATGTCTTCTTCATTTTTGTTTTGGATAATCATAGTAATATTTGGCACATAAAATTTTCTCAATAAATATTTGTTACATTCTAGAACATTATAGAACAAATTAGATAAGCTATCACTATTTCTTAAAATTTTTTATCAATATATATTTGTTTATTTTTATGATGTATAGGCGGTATTTTACTACATGTATGAAATATGTAATAATCACAATCAGGGTATTTAGGGTATCCATTAACTCAAGTATCACTTCTATTTGTTGAGAACATTGTAAGCAGCTATTTTGGAATACATAATATATTATTGTTAACATATATTGTTGTGTATGTCATCATCCTATTGTGCTATTGAATAGTGGGGTTTATTTTTTCTGTCTAATTGTACATTTGTATCCATTAAACAATCTCTTTTGACATCCCCCCAAACAACCTTCCCAGCCTCTGGTCACCGTCATTCTACTCTCTAACTCCATAAAATCAACTTTTTTAGCTTATACATATGAGTGAGAACATGTGATATTTGTCTTTCTGTGCCTGGATTATTTCACATAATATAATGACCTTCAGTTACATCCATTTCCTGCAAATGAAAAGAATTGTATTCCTTTTTATATCTGAGTAGTATTTCATTGAGCATACATACTATAGTTTCTTTATCTATTTATTAGTTGAGGAACACAAGTAGATTCCATATCTTTGCTATTGTGAATACTGCTGCAATAAAGTAGAGGATGTGGTATCCCAATGATATGACTTATTTTCCTTTGAATAAATGCCAGTAGCATGATTGCTGTATTACATGATGCTTCTATTTTTAGTTTTTTGAGAATTCTTTCTTTTTCATAATAGTTGTATTAGTTTTTGTTTTTTTAATAATGGCCATTCTAACTGGGGTAAGGATATATTTCATTGTGGTTTTGATTTGCATTTCCCTGATAATTATCATATTTTCATATGCCTATCGGCCATTTATATTTCCTTTTTGAGAAAAGTCTATTTGTGCTTTTCACCCACCTTTTAATAGATTATTAGGATTTTTGCTGTTGTGTGCCCTGTATGGTCTGAATATTAGTTCTTTGTTGGATTAATAGGTTGCGAATATTTTCTCCATATCATATTTTAAATAAATATAAATCAAGGACAACCTCCATTTAACAGGTTCTCTCTTTCCTCTGTTGACTGTTTCCTTTGCTATGCAAAGTCTCTTTAGTTTAATACAATTTCATTTACCTATTTTTGTTTTTGTTTTCTGTGCTTTTATGGTTTTAGTCACAAAATCTTTGCCTAAGTCAGTGTGTGAATGTTTTCTCCTATATTTGTTCTACTAGTTTTATAGTTTGGGGTGTTATGCTTAGTCTTTAATTCATTTTGAGTTGATTTTTTTAATATGGTGAGAGATTGTTGTCTAATTTCATTCTTCTGCAGGTAGATATTCAACTTTCCCAGCACCTTTTAGGATCCAAGAGGATGCCTATTCCCCAGTGTATGTTCTTGCCAGCTTTGTTGAAAATCAATTGATTATCAATGCATGAATTTATTTATCAGTTTTTCATTCCATTCCATTGGTCTTTGGGTGAAAGAAGTTCGGCGCCAGTAATGACTCCACACCCGGCCAGGACCAAGAGATTTATTAAAGTGGTGGTTACAAGGGGAAAAGGGAAAGGGTCTGTAGAGAGAGAGAGGAAGTGGGAGAGAGGTGGGGAGAGAGCTGCAGAGAGGGGGAGAGCCACAAAGAGAGAGAGAAAGAGAGACCGAGAGAGAGCAAGTTGTGGGAGAGGGCTGTATTTATTAGCCTGACAGGGGCTGGAAGGGGCCGTGCTATGTTCCTATTGGAGGAGCTGCATGGGAGCAGAGTGGGGCCAATGCCGTGTTATAGTCCTACTGAACACATAACAAAGCTGGCAATGAATTGGAGGCTTGCACGTTTGAAATTGGCATGTGGGAAGGTTTGAAATTCACACATGCGGGGAATTGTGCTCACAGAAGCCGGGACTGAGGGCCTTTGTTGTCTGGTGTGTTGGTGCCATTTCGGGAGCCACCCCTCTGGTCGCTTCCTGCACCCTTCATTCCCACCTTTTCTGTTTTTTATGGGGTGGGTCGTCGTTACTCTTTCTGGCTACTTCCTGCTGGTAGGGGGGTGTTGTGGGGGTAAAGTGGTGGAAGGGTGCAGAACCAGCCAGAGTAGGGCTCAAAGGTAGGTGCTGAGGTGTAGATTTTCACAGGTGAGAGTTCCATGAAGGTTCCTTGTAAGTGTAGAACAGCGACTTGTTCCAGCCAGTCTTCTAATGAGCACAGGGATGGTAGTAACCAGCTGTCCTGGAGCAGGCTGTGGAGGTAGACAGAAAAC
>NW_007249866.1:798395-799601 GCF_000164805.1 Carlito syrichta
CATACAATATTCTTTCCTATACAATTATTTATCTTTTCTTTATCCTTTCTTACTAAAAACATACCTTACACCAACAACTTTCTTTACATTTTACTAACCTTCGAGTTTTAACCAAAGCAATAAGTTTATATGCAGTGGAAGGGCTTAGACAGGATTCAATGTGAAACTATTAGGGAAATTTAAAGCTATACAAAAGGCACCCAAAAAGCACAGTGGTGATGGCTCAGGGTAAAGAATAATATGAGTTCTAATTTTTGTCATAATGTCCCCTTTTAATAATGGAGCTGGACACGTTGGCATAATAAGGAGAGAGTGTGAAATATTTTATTTCCCAGAACACATGGAAGTAATGGCGTAGTGAGGGGCCTGGATATAATGCCCTGTATCCCCACAACCAAAAAGGGTGAAGGAAGGAGTCGACCAGGAAATTTTAAGTAGAGCTAATCATGTAGCCCCCATGTTAAAAACACATGATATAACCCCACCAGCTACTGATATTTCCACCCTAGGCTCGGTTGGTTTAATAGTTTGTTCTGAAGACACTGGGGCTACCAAGTTAGGGGCGAGTCAATCTGACTGGAGCAAGCCCAAGAGATCCCCTTTGAGATCATGTAAGATGCCTGGTGTCCCTTAATTACAGCAAGCCTCTGGGCCATGTGCTCTCCTCCGGCTAGGCGAATGAGGCAATCAGGAGCTCAATGTCCATGCTGTTTGCATTTGGGACAGGGTTTTGCTGGTGGGCAGAGCTTGACAGTCTTTGGCCATATGCCCATTTTGATGGCATCAGAAACAAACCTGGGAAGGGGGCTGTGTACCCCTTCTGCTATTGACCATCTGGGGTGGAAGATTATTAGTGGTGGCTTTTTCTGCTAAAGTGGTAGATAAAGGCTGAAGTGCTTTCCGCTTATGCTAGTGGTCCTGTATTGGTCCTATATTCTTTCCTCCTTTTGGTTGTTAAAGATTTTAGAGGCCATGTCCAATAGCTCTAATTGAGGGGTTTGTGGGCCCTTTTCTAATTTTTGGAGTTTGCGCCTAATACCAGATGCTGACTGGGAGATAAAATATATAGCCAAATGAGTTTGTCCCTTTACAGAGTTTAAATCAATATTAGTAAACTGCTAGGACGACCGGTGCGGCCTTGGATCAGGTTACTGGAGGGCTACACTGGGGAACGATTGGAAGGGGAGGATATAGGGATTGAGCTGC
>NW_007249866.1:799666-824541 GCF_000164805.1 Carlito syrichta
TGCAGGGTTGAAATCTGAGATGGAGGAGGGGGTAGCGGAACTGGGACTTACAGTGTCTGCGGTGGGGGGAGGGGAGCTTTGGAGAGGAGGCTGAAGTGTGCGTAACAAAAGGGGAGAAGGAGAAGTTATAGAAGAGGCGGCAGATGCTAGGATGAGTGGAGGGTAGGGTGCAATTAAGGCAGAGGTGGGGATGTTCACAGAGGAGAGAAAAGGACTGAACATAGGGAATCTCTACCCACCATTTTGAATGCTCACAGAAATTATATAAGTCCCGAATAATATCAGGATTGAGGGACCCCTGGGGGGGCACTGATTTTGGTTGTCTAAGGGGTATGTTGGCCAATCTTGGGTGCAGAAATGAATTAGGCATTTGGGCTTGATATCAGGGGAAAGAGAAAGTGTGGTGAGATTGTTTAAGAGGCATTTAAGAGGGGAATCAGCCAGCAGGGATGACGAGCCTCCCATGATCAGACAGGTAGACTAAACAGGGCATCCCCAGAAGACAAGAGTCGGCTGTCTGAAAAGTGTGGCTGTGGCAAAGCCTGTCGTCACAGGGGTTTGGCACAACCAGGGTCCTCCTGGAGAACAGAGGGGGTCAAGGCACCTAGCACGAGGATTTTTTTAATCGGACAGAAAGCACTTGACTGGGCGGCATGTGGGAGCGTGTTCGTGATTCCTGCCAGTCGAATAGGGCTTACTGTGGGGCAACAAACATAGAGCCTCCAAGGCTCCCTGTTACCTGACAGATAAGCTGTGGGCCAGCAGACATGGGACCCCTGGGGTCCACTGCTGTCCGGCAGCCGTGGGAAGGTGTGTGAGAGATAAAGAGGAGGAAAGAACCTTTAACTGTGGCTTGGCAAGAGAAAAGGAGAAAAGGAAGCCTTCAGGGTCCACTGTGGCCGTGAAGGCCAATGCGGGGTGCATTCCCCCTCGCCCTGGGGCTGAAGGGGCTGCCAGACAATCAACAGTCCATTCCCCTTGGTGATCCCGGGCAAGTTTCAGGCTTCCGTGTCTGGGGATCTCACCTATCCAACGGTCCCTGGTGGATGCAGTTCACGCATTCAAAATGGTGGGAAGGTCCAGGAGGGCTGGGGTGGCCACCGGCACCGGGTCGGGAGTCCCGCCTACAGGGATAGACCCGCACAAGGGCGGAGAGCACCCGATCCGAATCACGGCACCAATGAAAGAAGTTCAGTGCCAGTAATGACTCCACACCCGGCCAGGACCAAGAGATTTATTAAAGTGGCGGTTACAAGGGGAAAAGGGAAAGGGTCTGTGTAGAGACAGAGAAGAAGTGGGAGAGAGGTGGGGAGAAAGCCGCCCCTCTGGTCGCTTCCTGCACCCTTCATTGAGTCTGTTTTTATAAAAAATACCATGCTGTTTTGGTTGCCATAACTTTGTAATACAATTTAAAGTCAGTATGATGCCTCCAGCTTCACTCCTTTTTTTTTTTTTTTTTTGAGTTGGAGTCTCACTCTGTCACCCAGACTGGAGTGCGGTGGCTGCTCCCCGCCACCACAGCCTCGACTTGCTGGGCTCTGATGATCCTTCCACTTCAGCCTTCCGAGCAGCCGGAATTACAGGCGCACACTACCACGCCCAGCTGATTTTTTGATTTATTGTAGAGATGAGGTCTCGCTGCTCAGGCAGGATGGCTTCACTCTTTTTGTTCAATATCGCTTTGGTTATTTGGATTCTCTCTTCTTTGGTTCTAAAAGAATTTTAGAATTGCTATTTCTGTTTCTGTGAAAAATGGTATTGGTATTTTGATAGAGATTGTATTGGATCTATAGATTGCTTTAGATAGAAGTGACATTTTAATAGTATTAATTCTTCTGACCCACGAGAATGAGCTGTGTTTCCATTTGTTTGTGCCCTTTTCAATTTCTTTTATCAATGTTTCATACTTTTTGTTGCACAAGTCTGTTGCCATTTGGGTTAAATATACTCCTAGGTATTTTTGTTAGCTATTGTAAATGGGTGGGATTTCCTTTGTGATTTCCTTTTCAGCTATTTCATTGTTGGTGTACAAAAATTCTACTAATTTTTTGTTTGTTGATTTTGTATTCTACAATGTTGAATTTGTTCATCAGGTCTAATAGGGTTTATTGTGGAGTCTTTAGGATTTTCTTAATATAAGATCATGTTATCTAAAAAGAGGGAAAATTGTCCTCTTCTTTTCCAACTCAGATGCATTATTCTTCTTTCTCTTGCCTGATTGCTCTGGCTAAAAATTCCAGTACTATGTAAAACTAGAGTAGTGAAAGTGGGCATCCTTGTGTTCTTTCAGTTCATAAAGGAAAGACTTTCAACTTTTCCCCATTCGGTATGATGTTAGCTGTAGGCTTGTCACACATAATATCTGTTATGTTAAGGTATATTCCTCTGAGTCTAGTTTGTTGAGAGTTTTCATTATGAAGGCTAAAGGGATATTATCAAATGCTTTTTCTGTGTCTGCTGTTGATGTGATGTATTACATTTATTGATCTGTGTATGTTAAACCATCCTTGTATCACTGGAATAAACCCCACTTGATCATGGTATATTATCTGTTCTGATTTGCTGTTTGATTCAATTTGCTAGTATTTTGTTGACGATTTTTGCATCTACCTTTGTTGGAAATATTAGCCTGTAGGTTTATTTTGTTGTTGTTGTGTCCTTGTATAAGTTTGGTATGAGGGTAATGCTAGCCTCATAGAATGAGTTAGGAAGAATTCTCTCCTATATTTTGGAATAGTTTGAGAAGAAGTTGTGTTTATTTTTCTTCATAAATTTGGTAGAATTTGGCAGTGAAATCATCCAGCATGGGCTTTTCTTTGTTATGAGACTTTTTATTACAGACTTTATCTCATTATTTGCTATTAGTCTGTTCATATTTTCTGTTTCCTCTTGGTTCAATTATCACATTTCACCTGGCATTGAAGTAATTTTTATACATGTCATTTAGTCATGACTTGACTAGAATTTTCATGAGAATAGGAACTGAGTATGTTCATATATCATTTCTGTGTTTTTCACCAGCCCAACAGGATTTTCTATAACTAGATTCTCAATAAGTGCCTATTAATTTAATTTAATTTCTAATGGAGTAATTAAATAGTAAACCCATGCTAAATTACACCTAAAAATATAGAGAAGTATAGTGGCATAATGTGATACAGTGTAATTAGTTATCAGATAATAATTCATCTTCTTCCCAAAGTCATTGTGATAGAGTGTTTCTTAATTTTACT
This sequence comes from Carlito syrichta, assembly GCF_000164805.1. Taxonomy (NCBI): domain Eukaryota; kingdom Metazoa; phylum Chordata; class Mammalia; order Primates; family Tarsiidae; genus Carlito; species Carlito syrichta. The sequence goes on from NW_007249866.1 coordinate 802,900, forward strand.
GAACACACACACCTATCAAATATGGTTCATTTTGACAATTTTACAATAATTCCTGTTGACATTTAAGGAAATTATTCTATAAATGTTAAATTTACTAAACATTGAGTACTATAACTTTAATCAAATTGTGGTTCAATTCCCAGCATGCCTATCTGTCTCCATTAAGATTTATTGTTAGCTGTACTGGGTGACTCAGCCTCTAATACCAGCACTTTCTATCTCTAGCTTTTGGCCCAACAAATGTAGATCAGTCTCTTGGAATATTTTCTTATAAAATACTGAGAAAACCATATTTCTAACAATTAATAGATTTATTCAAACATTTTAAAGCCAAATATGTAGGCATCTTCTTCTATAAAATCCTTCACACGTCCATTGACTTGATTTTCTAAAAGATTTATCTTTATTGGATATAGTTAATCTTGATCCAAAAGAAAATAGTTGGGTCTCCTCACCTACAGATATTTTTATGATGGTTAAAAAAGACTAAATACAGAGTATACCTAATTTTGAAATTTCTGTGACAATTGTGACAAAACACCAGTGAACAAAATCAAGTTTATCTAAGACTTCTCTTATTCTGTTCTCTCTTATTCTTTCTTTTTATTCTTCTATATCCCCAATCAAATTTCTAAAAGTAGCAAAAATAACTCTCCTCTCATTTTTTTTCTCCAGTAGAGGACACTGGAAGAAAGAGAAGTAAGAAGCACGAATGTTTACAAGCACATGATTGGCATTTTGAGTGAAAAATAATAAAACTCTTATAAAACATCCAGAACTAAGATATCTTTTGCCAAAAACCAAGATTTTTTTTGAACAATAAGACTGAACTCAGCATCCTCAAAAAGGGAAAACTCTCAAGACAGCAGTCCAAGACCCAACATGGATTACTTTAGGAATAGGGAGTCAGACGAATGGCCTAAGGATTAGTGCTTTCTGTAATATGATAAGAGCGTGACAGTATCAAAACTCTGTTTAATATGGCATAATCTTTCCCTAGAAGAAAGCAAAGAAAGATTGTATTCCATCAAGGAGAATTACAAAGCTGTAAATTACATTGTGTCACAGCCAGTGGTATTAAATACCAGGTTTTTAATTAGCAGTCTTAATTTTCTTTTCTTGCTAAAATATATTTCTATAATACTCAAAAAGTGTCTTTTGGTGAAAATATGTCTATTTTCAAGCATAACATCAAAGAAGAAATATAACATGATTTGGCAGTGAAGGAAAATTAAATTATCAGTAAGATAAGTTGATTTATATTTATATTGTAGTTATTTGCAATGTATTGTATTAAATCTAAAAGTCATAGCAATCAGATATTTTTCTGACTCTGAGAATACTTTCCAGAAATGTTGGAGAAGGCATTAATGAAATTTAATACAACAAATGTGTTATGAGAGGATATGCAACTAGTATATACATCTTTAATATCCTGCCTGTCATAATGCTTTTTGGTTGCTTAAGTTCATTTAAATTAAGAAAAAATAATTGCCTTGGAATCAGTTGTCTTGGAACTGCCTTGAAATCAGGTCCCTCACTTGATTTCCAAAAGAATTTGACTTTTTTGATCTTATGTGCTGGCATAAGTGAATTTAGTCATTACACTATATCCTTGAAGTCCTTGAGTAGTACATTACACAGATACAAATGAAAAACTATAAAAATCACAAAACTTACTTGAGGAAGCTCCCCCTCCTTTCTAGAAGCAACCAGTCTTCTGACATTAGTGATTATCACACCACTGTTTTTCATTTGGCTACACACATAAACACACACACACACACACACACACACACACACACACACGGTTTGAATGTCTGTGCCCCCTAAAAATTCTATGTTGAAATCCTAACCCCGAAGTCATGGCATTAGGAGGAAGGGCCTTTGGGAGGTGATTAGAGTCCTCATGATGGAGATTACTGTCTTTATAAGAGTCTCAAGGAAGCTAGCTAGCCCCTTCCACCAGGGGATGACACAGCTAGAGGGCGTTGTCCATGAATAGAAAATAGCTTTCACTGGACATCGAATCTGCTAATGTCTTGATCTTGGACTCTCCAGCCTCCAGAACTGTGAAAAAAATAAATCTGTGTCATTATAAGCTACCCAATCCATGGTATTTTGTTAAATCAGCCCAAAGATGAAGAAAATTTATGTGTGTGTATGTGTGTGTATTTCTGAAAGCTATAGTTATCACTTGGCCTGGTTCTGAATTATATATAAATAGTATCATATAATGCATTTGTTTGTACCTTGCTTCTTTTATATAAAAATATGTTTGTGGAATTCACCTATGTTGTGTGTATAGCACTAATTCTTATGTTTAAAATGTGCTGTGTAACATGACTGCACCACAAGTTATGCATCCATTTAACTGTTAGAGGGCATTTCTGTTTTTTTAGATTTGTACTATCATGAATAATACTGCTATAAAAATTCACGTCACATGGTGCACACTGACAGGAGTTTCTCCACAGTCAAGCATGGAGCAAAATTACTAAATATTACCATAATTTTTTCATCATGTTTAAGAAATCCTTTCCTGTCATAAGATTAAAAACCTAGTCTCCCAAGATATTTCCTAAAGTCTGATAGATTTATCCTTCATATTTATTCTTCATATGCTTTCAATCTGTTAGCAATTGGTATTTTAGTATAGTGTGTGGTTCAGGTACAATTTCATTTTTTTCTCATTCAAATAAGCATTGTTGTATATAGTAATCTTATTTTAACCCCTTGGTAAATTTTTATTTTATATTTTAAAATTAATTTAGAAATATGCCCCTTATTTAGTTTGTTAATTCTTCTGTATTGGAAGGTTATCTGGAGTTATATTTCTTGTGCTTGGCATACATCCTTGACAATTTTCTGTGTTGAGTACACTGATAGGCTGATTTTTATTTTGTCCTAACTCTTAAAAGATAGTTTTGCTTATTGTGGAATTTGAGGTTGAGATTTATTTGTAATTTGTGGTGGTAGAGAAATCAATTGTTAACTCTCGCTTCTTTGAAATTATCTATATTCTCTGACTGCTTTCAATATCTCTTCTTTTGTATTCTACTACATGCCTTTGATGCAACTAGGTGTAGACTTTATTTTTTGCTTTGGATGTTAAGACTTTGAGTTTATGTAATGTAGAATATTCTTGGTTATTAACTCTTCAGATAAAATAACTCAGCTACATTCTCTTTCTTCTCTCTGGATTCCTGAATAAATAAGTGTTAGACTGTCTTGCTATATTCTGGTCATCGGTTAGCCTCTCTTTATGTTTCCCATCTCTATTTTTCTACACTACATTCTGATTGGTTTCTATTAATCTATTATCCAGGACACTTTGGTTATATTCAATTCACTTTTAAGCAAGTCAATACATTTTTACTTTCAATATCTCATTCTCATAATATTTAGAGTTCTGTTGAACTATTTTTCAAATTTCTCAGTGACTTTTATAGTTTATTTTCCCCCGAGTATATTTTCTGCTTCATCTTTTTATTTTTTAAGATAGTATACATCGTTATTTTATAATATGTGCCTAATAATTTCCATGTCTGAAATCTTTGCAATATTTTTTTTTAGTGTTCTTACTACTGGATCTGAGTTTAAGAGCTTTTTAAAAAAATTATTAGCTGCTCACTGCTCAGTTTATAAAATTACCTGGGCCTAGGATAAAAGGTTTTCCCCCAGAAGAGAGTTGACCTTGCTTATGCCAGATTCTTGGAGATGCTATGAGCCAGGGATACTTTTAAATGTATAACTTGAGATATTTTTGATCCCTCCAGCTAATAGTAGTTTTTGCTGAACATCCATGCAATGTCTGACTAGCCATTATATCACCTTGTGAATTTTCCCTCTTTTCTGCTCTGCTCAGAATTAAATAAAATTTCTTCCATAATGAGAAGAGGATGGAGAGCTTCACCTCTCCATCACACCTTCCTTGAGAATGTAGAAAGGTAGACTTTGATGTCCTGCCTTAAGCAGGGATACTTAAGTCCCAACTTGAGTGGACCTAGGCTTTTGTTTTTGGCTTTTTCCCTACAAATTCTTGGAAATGGATGTTAACTTCTTTTGGCTTCTCAAACACTCTCCAGAGAGAAAAAGATGCAGTTCTTCTTATCCCTCAAATTCCCTCCTCCATGTAGATTTGGCTTCATTATGTCTTACTGCTATATTTAACTATTTGCTACTTTTAAGAATATTTTTAAAAATATGTTTTCTAGCACATTTAAGAGTTTTCACAGATAGATTCTGCCCAAATAGGATTTAAAACATATGTATATCTATATATATAATATTTTGTATATAAAATACACATATGTGAAACACAGTTAAATTAATAAGGAGTTTATGGATAAAGGATATTATCTGAAGTTTCACAAAAGAGTGAAGCAAGGAGAGAAGGAAGGGAAAGAAGAAAGAAGGAACTGAGGGAAGGAGGGAGGGAGGGAAAGAGAAAGAGAAGGAGACAAAGAGTAAAAGATAGAAAGTGTAAATGACCAAATGAAATGTAAAAGAAATTATTAGCTTTGCTCATTATTAAAATAGTACAATATGAAAAATAACATTATGAAAAATAACATATATGGATCAGATGGAAAAAGTTAAAAATTGGAGAAACAGGCATTTTCTTACCTTATTTCAGAGGTGTACATAGATACAAAGTTTTAGGAATAAAATTTAAAATAACTGGCATATTGTTAAATATACTCAAATGTTTATCTATCTTTCTATATTTCAGAAATTTCTCTCTCAGATGCGAGTAACTGAGCAAAACATATATGTATTCATATGTTTTTGTAGCACTGTATAAAAAAGATTAAAAGAACTTAACTATTAGAGAGAAATACAGATTGAACATCCACAAATCAAAAATCCAAAATTCAAAGTGCTTTAAAATTCAAAACTCTTTGATTTAGTCATTATTCCACAGTGGAAAATTCCACACCCGAAGTCATGTGATTGGTTAAGTTCAAAATGCAACTAAAACTTTGTTTCATGAACAAAATTATTTAAAACATTGTGTAAAATTATCTTCGGTCTATTTATATATTGTGTATATGAAACACATGAATTTCAGGTTTAAATTTGGGTCCCATCCTGAAGATACCTCATTATGTATATGCAAATATTTCTAAACCCAAAAATACTCAAAATCCAAAACACTTCTGGACTCAAGTACTTCAGATAAAAGATACTCGATCTGTAATTAAATATATTATGGTACTACTTACACATAAAATAGAGTATTATGAAAACACTACCAGAAATAAATTATCTTTTTATGTTCAAATGTGAAAAACTCTCAAGATAGAGATATTTTGTCATTTTTTTTTAAAAGAAAGATATGTTAAGTACAGAATGGTCTCACTTTAAAAATATTCTGCAAGGATACATTTTAAAAACTGCTAATGGTGGAAATGTCTGCAAGTCAGATCAGGCATCTGGTGGGAAGAAAACACCTATTCACTTTTAAACCAGTCTATACTATATTAATGTTTTTTCCCCATGCACATGTATTACATTTGTAATAAAAATTCATTAAAAGGAAAACCAGACATGTATGCAATATTTGACACACATGAATGCTCACTATAGTTGTAAAGTAAAAACATTGAAAGCGTCTAGTTTAAGTAAATTATATTTTATTTCTTGTAATATATGTTATATTATTAATCGCATTTTCATTTTTTCCGTGATAACACGGAAAATGCTCATAATGAAATGTGAAAAATGCAAGGTACACACACAAAATATGACTCAAATATAAAAATAAGATAGGAAATGCACACATATACATCCTTATTGAAAAAATATTCCCAAAATGTTACAATCTTTCTGGGTGGGATTCCTTATTTATTTTTATTTTCTCCTTTTTTTCTATGTTTGAAGTTTTCTATAATGAAATATTCACTAATGAAATAATCTGTACAAAATAAAACGATTATAAATGTGAGTAATTGTTAAATAAAGGTTTAGAGCCATGATGGGGACTCAATAAAAGTTTTTCTCTTTCTCGAAAAAGCATCATTTTTCTGTCAACAGTAAAACAAAAAGTAAAGGTGCATAACAGGAGATTGCATATTTAGAGATCCCAATATGCTAACTCAAGTTGATCCAAAGGTCTGACCTAGGAGCCATAATGTTTATCTACTTGGAGTTATGATTCACTTACTGCTGTTGTAACAAAAGCATCAGAAAGCTGTCCAGTGTTTGGAATTAATACACACAGGAAGATATGCAGGAGGTAACTAAAGTGAATGGAAGATAATGAGTGCTAAGGGTCATTTCAAAAAGGAATGGTGTATGTCTCTTTAAAAGGAGTGGTGTATGTCTTGTGTGTATAACTATTTTCTCATTGTCCAAGAAAAGGAATAATGGATTTGAAAACTACCAATTTAGTACATTTTCCCGCCACATAAGTATTGATTCCATTTCCTTCCAGTCATTAAACATAAAGAAGGAAAAAGACAAAGATACTGAAATATAAACAAATTAGAAATATATATATAGTTTCTGACTCTCAAAGCAATTACAATTAAGAAAATAGATCAATGGTTCTATGATACAAGTTAAAGCCTCATATGGTATATTCTCATTCCCTTTGGAAACATCACAAGTTCTGGTCTTCTGTGTAACATATTTTCTAAAGATGAAACACATCCAATTGCCCATAAAATATGTTCCAGTTTGCCGGGCTCGGTGGCTCAGCCTGTAATCCCGCGCCTTGGGAGGCTGAGGTGAGTGAATTGCCTGAGCCCGCGGGTTCAAGACCCGCCTAGGCAGTTGGCAAGACCTCATCTCTACAATAAATAAAAAAAAATCAGCCGGGTGTGGCCTGTAATTCCGGCTACTCGGAAGGTTGAGGCGAAAGGATCGCCGGAGTCCAGCAGGTGGAGGTTGCGGTGGCCTGGAGCAGTCACTGCACTCCAGTCTGGACAGCAGAGTGAGACTCCAACTCAAAAAAAACCAATATATGTGTGTGTGTGTGTGTGTGTGTGTGTGTGTCCAGTTTTCTGTCTCTCTCTCCCTCCTCTCTCTCTTTCTCAATTCCTTGGTGAGAAAAAATAAACCTTTTTATTCATCGTTTTTAATCACAATACCTACTAAGTACCCTCAGGAAAAATTAGATTTGTTAAGCATTATTCAATAAATTGTCCAAAATATTTTCTTAATCTGTGAGTAACTGTAAGCATGTGTAATACCTCAAGTGTTCAGAAGTAATTTTGTCTTCTTTAGTATTTTTAATTGCATCTAGTTATTTTCCATATATTTTCATATGAAATATCATTAATCATAGCTTTTTGACAGCTCAATTCTTGTATTCAGAGAAATGTTTGAAGCTTAGCGTTTATACTCATTTATCTGCTTCAGGGAAGGTTTACGACAACAAGCATAAGTTCATCTGAGAGAAAAAGGTGTATCTTCAGTATAAAGAGGTTCAAGGACTATTTGAGACCACAAAGTCCCTGAGACTAGTAAACCCAAAAACTTCCTTACCCGGGTTGTTAAGTGTTTGGATGTTGATTCTTTGCCCCTTGAGAAGAAAATTTCCTTCTGTCAGACATGCTGGCACATTTCACAGTTAAATACTAAAGCTTTGTATAATTGCCTTGACAAAATGGATATAGCTTACATTACAACTACATATATTGTAATGGGTCCATAAATGTTGAACAAATAAACTCCAGAGTTGAATTAGATATTTAATTTGCTGGTTTGCATTATGTACTTTTTGCTACTCTCAAATATCTGGAATAATCTCAAATTGTGCATATCTATTTTTATCTTATTTCATAGTTGTATTCATCTATATACATGCATAAAAGCTTTGTAATAAATGAATTCATGAACAAATAAAAGTTTTGAGTTAAATTATTTAATTAACAATGAATGAGTGGGAATTTTTAGATAATAGAAAACATCAATATTACCTGCTCAGTGGCTTTAAAAATAAGAAAAATGTGGTACAGTCTAAGTACTCTTTGCAATGTATGTATGTATGTATACATATATATTTCTAGAAAGTTATATTTGAAAAGAGAAAACAATATTAGGTTTCTTGATAATTTTTTCCCTCTAATAGTGAACTTTTGCAAAATGATTGACTATTATCTGTCTTCATTGGAGGGGAAATGAGTATTAGAAGAATTCTGAAACTGGTGCATAAAAAGAAATCATTTTTATTTCAACATAACACAACTATTTACATCGATTTTAAATGAACCTGAAAATCATTTTTCTATGAGTATATATGATTACATATAATTATATATTATGATTATAATTATATATACATTCATACCCACACTATATATAATATATATATATAATTTTCCAAAAAAGTTTACTTTTAGGATGGGGAAATATATAAAAGCAAATACTTGAAAATGTAAACCAAAAGAAATATCCTTTTAGAATCACGATGACTTCAAAATATAATAATTTAAAGCAATTTTGTTGCATATATTTTTCTTTCTCCTATGTTAGTTCTATTTGGATACCAAAAGGTTTATTTAAAAATATTTATAGCCGAACTCGGTGACTCAGCCTGTAATCCCAGCGCTTTGGGAGGCCGAGGTGAGTGAATTGCCTGAGCCCTGGGGTTTGAGACCCGCCTGGGCAACTTGGTGAGATCTCATCTCTACGATAAATCAAAAATTAGCCGGGCGTGGTAGCGTGCACCTGTAGTTCCAGCTACTTGGAAGGCTGAGGAGAAAGGATCACCGGAGCGGCCACTGCACTCCAGTCTGAGTGACAGAGTGAGACTCCAACTCAAAATAAAATAAAATAAAATAAAAAATATTTATGTACTTAAAATTAACTTGATGCAAATATATAATAAAATGTAGAAACCTTTGGATATCTAATGTTTGGGTTGTCACACATTGTAGCTAAGATAAGAATAACATATAAGAAAATATCCATAATTAAACATAAAGGAGAGTAATTACTCTTAGAAGAGAAGGAAGTGTAACAAGTTAAAATAATGTAAAATATACTAAGAAACCAAGGAAACTAAGACAACTTATCTATGATTATAATTTTTAAGTTCTTCTTGCCCTTCTCTGAAAAGCAAATGCAATTAAGATCAAAGTTTAGAATTTGTTTCAATATTTAATATTTGTATTTATAATTATTTTAGTCAGTTCAGTATAAAAAGAAAAGTTTATCTTATGTATTAAGTTGGTCCCAGCACAGAACAATTTTATTTTTGAAAACAACTTCTTAATCAAATATGAAGTTTCAAATTGTTACAAGTTGGGGAGGGAAGGGGACTTATTTGTTTTATCTTGGTATTATATGTCTATTTTTCTTTTTGACATTCAATAAAATTTTCCCATGTAAAGGAAAAGAAAAGAAAGTTGGTTGCATTCTATGGCAAAATCCATTTTTTTTTTTTGGTTTTTTTTTTTAACCTTTGTGAAGAAACCATACTGGGACCCAGATGGTCAAATGATCATTCTGCACATTGCACCTATTTTCTCAGGTATCTAAAATATATTCACAGCTTGTAATTTTAGACTTCTAGTATCATGATAAACGAAGAATGTTTCACATATGTGTAACCAATACTTTAGAGAATATTAGGAAATAAAAGAAGCCAGTACCTTATCAGGTATGGAGACTATTCAACATTTTTAGAAGTGAACAATTGATCAAGTTATAGAAGGCTCATTGTTTCTAAAATATTACTCTCACATATTTCTATCTAGTTTACTTTTAAGGACAAAACAGAGACTATTTGTAGTTTTACTGTGAATGTTTAGTTTTATAGAAGAATCTTCCTATAGAATCACATTAAGGGGATTCTGCCCTTGACTATAACTTTTTAGAAAGAAAGCTGTTTTCTCAAGCCAGTGAAAGATCATGCTGATTAATGCGTACCCTATATGATAACAGTAAACCTAGCTGCATTTCACTGTTGAATGTCAGTACAGGTGGGCCTTTGTTAATGTGACTTGCACCAACTGTTTTTTAATTCTTGGGAGAAACAAAGACAGAATCAACCCCAGTGCAGCAAAAAAACAAAGCAAAACAAAAAGTGGGAATCTATAAGCTTGCTCAAAGGTACTTGAATTTGCAGAAGAGAAAAAACAACAGAAATAAACATTATTTAAAATGAGCAGCCTGTGTTAGTTAAGTTTAGACAATCATTTCTCCAGCATCAAGAAAAAAAAAGAAAGCAATATTGAAAAATGATTGTTTTAAAATGGAAAAGGAGGCAAAAGATAAGAATTTCTTCTGCAAAAAAAAAAAAGTTTACTGCCTTTGCAGTTTAATAGAGCATGGTACTTTAATTTTTGCCCCTCCAAAGTCATGATTTTTATCCATTTGATCACACCATGAATTAGTATTTAGAAAAAGTTATGTTGGCTGAATATTGTATGGACAAAAGGCTGAGTTGATTTATTCATATTTTTGTAAAGTGCTTTATGTCCTCAAAGCACTTACACAGCACCTCGCTGGAGCCTAATCCATGACTATTGATACCAAGATGATAACTAGTGAAGCAAAGAGGCACTCTTAGAGACAGAATGTGGGCGATCTGGTTTAGTGACTTCTGTTCTTGATATCTAAGTCACTCTCATGAAATAAATGGGACTAACAGCTAAGGCAAGAGAAGTAACTGTTATACCATACATACTAACATCCTGAGCATACCTCTTGCCTGATAAAGAACCCTAGGATGTTATAAGTTTAATTATAAAACATGTATGGGTTTATTAAGCCATTAAATCAAAAGGTTAAAATGAAGATTCTTTATACAGAAAACAATTTCTAAGCCATTCAGTTAAAGAAACTGAGACCAAATTGTCCTTGTTTCTATACTTGACCCAGTGCTCATCCGAATGCTGTTCAACCTACTCATAATCGCAAATAAATTGGATAATTTTTCCCAAATGTTAAGGCAAAAACAATCCTTTCTCATGCAATAAACTATTAATTCTTCTGCAAATAAATAATAACATTCATACTAACTTTACATTCAAGAAGTGAAAACTGTAGTCTTTAATACCTCACATACTTGAGGTTAGGAAATGGAATGCAATAACTCTCAATATATGTTTCTTTATTTTTTTAATCAGAATACCTTCTTTAGTTTATTGAAAATCCACATACACTTGTATCAATTTGCTGTCTTTACAATGCTTAAAATTTACTCTCATGTGGCAAAATTATTTTTCACTTTTGCTTATGCATTTAAGTATTAGGGAAAAATTGGGGTGTTTAAAAATAACCATGGATGACTGAGCTTTTCTTTTTTTTTCTGGTTTGTTCTCAACCTCACAAATACAGGCATCTTATCAATCTCCTACATAGCAACTTGTATATGTTCATTGCAGATGACATTTAATAGCATGTGGTAACAGGAAACTACAAGTCACAGGCTCACCTCTTCCTTAGTAAACAGAGAAAAGAACCAAGATACATATGTCCACTTTCCATGAGAGAAGTTTCCAGAATTGGGAAAGAAGTTTTTTCTGGACCAAGCAAGTGTTGAAATTTATTATAATATAAGTGTAACAAGGTGCTTGTTTTCTTTGACAAAGTTTGAGAACTTGAGGAAAAAAGCCAGATACTAGAAAATAATTGGATCCAAACACTAAATCGTTTTTTAATTCTAAAATTCTGTGTGATTCTTCTCCTCTAAGTTTCAACTTAAATGACGAATATTTTTTTTCTGGATATAGAAGTATAAATGTGAAATTTCAACACCGAAAAAATATTCTTTCATTACATAATTTATTCATGTAACTTATTATAAATTGATGATTTAATTAATCTATACCATGCATCTTATAGTGTAGTGAATTTTAAGATGTTGTGAATTAGGAACTGTAATTCTGTATATTTTAGAGTCATTTATACCATCATGAGTTTAGAATCTGAAAGATTATTTTCAAATTAAAACATTATTAGCTATTATTACCATTAATTCATCCCTCCTTTCAGAAGATTGACATTTCTATAAGAAAAATTATTTACCATCTATCCAGTATTTGAAACAAAATATTCAGGAATGTCAGTAACATGAAAAGTAATATAGATGACTGATCATACTTTAGTGCCTATAGACATACATGTGTCTTACGCAAGTCTTCTAAAAATTAATCTACAAATATTAATGAGAAAAAAGCCATCCTATTTGAAACCCAGGTTATTTATTTATTTATTTATTTATTTATTTATTTATTTATTTATTATCTTTTGAGTTGGAGTCTCACTCCGTCGCCCAGGCTGGAGTGCAGTGGCATGCTCACGACCACCCCAGCATCAACCCACTGGGCTCCGGTGATTATTCCGCCTCAGCCTTCCAAGTAGCTGGAATTGCAGGCGCGCATTGCCACGCTCGGCTAACTTTTTTTTGTTTGTTTATTATAGAGATGAGGTCTCACCAAGTTGCCCGGTCTGGTCTCGGACCCACAGACGCAGACAATTCACTCACCTCGGCCTCCAAAAGTGCTGGGATTACAGGCTGAGCCTCCGAACCCGGCTAGGTTATGTTTTTAATTCACAAAATAGTAACACCAAAAGATAATAAAGTTTATTAATAGGTCAAAGCTGTTTTCTTCTTCTTTTTTTTTTCTTTATGAACTGTTGTAGTCCCTCCCAACACGTTTGTTGTCCTATAGATGGAAATTTTGTTTTTCTAATCCAATCCTATGTCTATATTCCTTATTTGTATTTCTTTCGATGGTTCCAAGTTGGCAAATAATGTGACTCTGCTTATACAACTTTAGAGATTAGGATGTTTTCAAATATTCTTGTGAACCTGAATCACCATAGTTCATATGAACTACTAAGATCTATGGGCTTCGAATCTCTGAATAGCTATCATCACATTGTTCGCATACTATTGAATTATATAGTTTTAAAATATGACAATGGTCATGATGGATCATATTTTTTAAAAACCCTTTGTTTGTTAATACGGTAGAAAGATAGAAAAAATGGACCAGTATATCATAATAGTGGATATTGCAATCATAATAGTGGATATTACATGCAAACCACAATTAGTGATTAAAATCTCGTTAAAACAATTACAGTGGTAAATCTTAAATTGTATAAAAATACATCACTGTTTATCACATATACATATAAATCATATTTTAAAATATACATCCAAAACCTATTCATGGCATCTAAAAAGAACATATTAAAATTCAGACTACCTACAGTTCAAACCTAGATTTATCAGTTACTAGTCCTTTTATCTTGAATCCTTTACTTAAAGTGTCTTAACTTCAGTCTTATTCTTTTTAAAATGGGAACATTAATACTTATAACTTTAGTTTTTAGAAGAATTGAATTATATAAATATTAACATATGTAAACACCAAACCCTGTACCTTCATATACTAGTGGCTCAATAAAAGAACAATACTGTTTCTTTACATGCATGTAACTTGTTCCAAACAACACCTAAAAATTATAATTAAAAACTTTTGTTTCCTTAGCAATGAGCACATCAGCTTTCATTATAAAGGTAAGCACAATGTTCAATATTAACACATAAAGAGCATTTGAATATATTTTCAAGCCAGTTGTTTCACAGGCTTGAAACAGTGGTTATACCAATACCCTTAATAAAATCGTCACACTTCAACTCTTTAATAGTCTATGTCTCCCATAATTTTTAAAACATCAGTCAGCTTATCAAATTAAAATAAATAACCCTCCTGGGCAGCGAGACCTCATCTCTACAATAATTCAAAAAATTAGCCGGGCGTGGTAGCGTATGCCTGTAGTTCCAGCTACTTGGAAGGCTGAGGCGGAAGGATAGCCGGAGCCCAGCAGGTCGAGGCTGCGGTGGCTGGGAGCGGCCACTGCACTCCAGTCTGGGCAACAGAGTGAGACTCCAACTCAAAAATAAATAAATAAATAAATAACAGAGGGGAGAGAAGACAGAAAATCAATATATTAAATTTTAAAAAGTGGTTGCTACCGTTTTCTTATATTAAATATAATAATTGCTTTGTTACTGAATTTTGCACTTTCTATTTCTGTGTTTTTTAGACTCTATATTTGCATATAAATATGAAATCATCATTATAGGTGATATCCTCAAAACTTTTAGATGAATGCAACCACAGCCAAAAGAATGCTCAGGAGACCACAACTTTTCCCCTGAACTTTATTCTGTATTAGCAAAATTGTGTATATGATCCATATTCTACGGATAATTTTGAGTCTGTTTCTGGCATTAGTTGTACATTTAAAGAGAGTAAAAACAGGTTAGTTAAGATAAAATTGAAGTAATGATAAGGGTGTTATATAAAATTATAAGTGTCCTATCTGCCTTGCTCAGCATAATTATATTTGTGTTTTAAACTTAACAGAAAATGCTAATCGCAAAAAATAATGCAGCCTGCATAAATGAGTGTTCACAAATATTTCTTGTAGTTCATTCTTTCCTAAGATTTTGTTTTAGAATAGGTTAAAAATAGTATCTAATTACTAGCTGCAAAACATCATGTTTATAAAATACAATACAGATATCTTTCCACTTAGAGAGACAAAGTAGCTATCTCTGTAAAATCATGGTGCTTGAGTTAGAACAGGCTTGCTAGTTCTGTTGATAATCATCAACAAAGAAAATATCTTTCAAAAATTGGAAGACTCCAAATAATGCTGTGATTATATGAAGTCACTGATTTTATTCCCTTAAATATTAATATAAATGTATAATTTTTCTAAATAGGTTGTTTTCCTTTAAATAACATTTGAAAAAAATGAATTTTGTTTTATGAAATGCCAGTAGACTCTAATTGTAAATTAATAGCTTTACATTTATAATGTATCACAAGGAGACAATTTTCTACTCCATCTTAGCCCTGGCCTCAATCAACCATGGTTTGGCAGACTAGTCTATTCTGTGATGACAAACCTCAGCATGTCACCAGTGCCTTATTTCATAGTTTACAGACTCCTCTGGGAGATAGGAATATCACAAACATCTATTTTTAATATCATACACAATATTTTCTTTCTCAACAACAACTGACTGCTATGTAATAATCTGTTTTGACAGTAGTTACATATAAATATTGTGTTAAATATTTTTAGTCATGATAGAGTATGGACATACGGGTACAGTGGTGTGGGTCTTATCTAATTATATGCATTATAGGATTTGCTATTGTTGGGGACCATCTTCCATTCATTTAATAAGGCTTTTGCAAATTGGCAGACAGCATTTGGGCTAAAATACACACAGGATATTTGCAATGAAATAAAGAAAAAAAAAACTCCTCTGCCTTTTCTCTCGTGTAGAGCAATTTGTCAAGTAATTAGCCAACCTAATTAAATTTTTGTAGCACTAATCAAACGAATATGCTAAAATTTTCTTTGCACAGCCAGTTTGCTGTCTGCTTGCATTTAACTTGATGGTTTGAAAGGGGCCCTACTCTGTCTGCCACTCCACTTAATAACCTAATTTGCATTTTATATTGGTAAATCAAATTAAGCACCAGTGGCTTTTAGTATGATTGACTGTGGTCAGGCCTGTTCAGATGGGACTTTTTCACAGAAAATTAGGCACATTTTAATATGACTGAGGCTGTGCTTTCTGTGTTCAGCAAACTGCATTCACTCAGCTAATTAAAAGTGCTTGCCTTCCCCCTCCCTCCCTGAATATGATAGATTTATCCAGCTGGTGTGTCCATTTTCTTTTGTACAATTTCTTGATGGAAGTTTGTATTCTTAAATATAATAAGATTGTCTAAGCAACACTTCAAACCTATTTGCATGAAGCATGTAAACAATACTTTGTTAAAACTGATTACTTTGAGAGGTGGGTGCATCTCTATGTAAATACAGGATCATGCGAGGGCTTACAGATTTTAGCTTATCTATTGAGCAATTTCAAACTTGGAAAATTTTCACTGATTGGCATATTAACAGTAACCAATACTGATGAGTAATACGCTATGCCAAATTAAGGAAAACTTTCTACTTTGTTTTTGTGAGAAAATTATTCACATTTTTAATTTAAAAAAGATAAATGCAGGCTTGAAAACCGTCCTCTTTTCCTATTTTTATATATGACATTAGTCAAAGTTAACAATATACTTCATCATAAATGAGTATTATTTCCAACCTACAAATGGGAGAAATGAATCCTAGAGATATTGTCTTGTCCATTAATATGAACAGACCTGAGATTTGATCCAAATTTTCTTGATTTTCAATCTGTATTTTTTCCAATATCCAATAGCAGCTTAACACGAACTCTAATACAAGTCACTTTATTTTCTAAATAATGTTTGCAACATCACACTTTAAAAATTGACAAAACTAATGGTCTAAAAACCAAATTAACCAGAATTGTCTGCAAGTGAGAAAGAAACTTTTTTCACACACTTATAGAGCAATACCTTAGAACTTCTTTACAGTCAATTATGCAGCCATAGGTAGCTTGGGAAAGAGATAGAAGAATAGTAAACATTAAGCATCCTAAGAGTAGACGACAAACTTATGCCTGAGATCCTAACAGAAAATGTGCTGTGTTGACCTACTATTACTTTATAGTCTGACTCTTTCTACTATTACCTTATAGTCTGACTCTTTCTACTGTTACCTTATACTCTGACTCTTCCAAACAGAGGTTTCAGATAAGCGCACTAATACTATGCTTCCATCGTAAAACTGATACTTAAGATAAATATTTCATTAGGAAGAAAATTATGATTATGGAAGAGATGAGGTAAAACATGGCAATCGCCAGAAACACACTTGGATTCTCTATTTTATTTTAACGAAAGTAATGGTGCACGCTACTTTCTATAGAGGTGGAACTAGCTTACATTCCCATCAACAGTGTAGAAGAAGCATTTCCTTTCCTCCACAGCCACACTAGCACCTTGTTTTTTGACTTGTTAATGATAGCCATTCTTACTAAGATTAAATGGTAACTCATTGTAATTTTGATTTTCATTTCTCCGATGATTAGTGAGGCTGAGCATTTTTTCATGTGTTTGTTGGCTGCCTGTAAGTCATCCTTTGAAAAATGTCTGTCCATGTCCTTTGCTTACTTCTTAATACGGTTGTCTGTTTTTTCACCTTCTCCCACATTTCAATTCATTTGAGTTCCTTGTAGATCTTGACTGTTAGGCCTTTGTCAGGTGCATAGCTTGCAAATATTTTTTTTTCTCATGCCACGGGTTTACTCTCTCAACGGTTTCTTTTGCTGTGCAAAAGCTTTTCAGTTCAATAATGCCCCACCTGTCTATCTTAACATTTGTTGCACTTGCTTTTGAGGTTTGGTCATGAATTCATTGCTAACTCTGAAGTCCAATAGGGTGTTCCCTACATTTTTTGTCAAAGATTCTTATAATTGAGGTTTCACACTTAAGTTCTTGATCCATTTTGAGCTTATTTTTGCATATGGTGGTAGGTAGGGACCCAGTGTCATTCTTTTGCATGTAACTAGTCAGTTTTCCCAGCATCATTTGTTAAATATCATTCCCTTTTTCCAGTTTGCTATTGGTGGCTTTGCCAAAGATGAGTTGGTTGAGGGACTGTGTTTTTATTTCCAGAATCTCTGTCCTGTTCCATTTATCTGCCTATGCTATGCTGTCTTAGTTACTGTAGCTAAAAGTTGAGTTTCCATCAATCCCTCGCCTAGGAATATATCCAGGGGAACATAAATCACTCTACCAAAAGACACCTACACATGTATGTTTATTGCAGCACTATTCACAATAGCAAAAACATAGAACCAACACAGATGCCTATCGAAAGTGGACTGAATAAAGAAAATGTTTTACATATGCATGGTGGAATATTATGCAGCCATGAAAAAGTACAAAATCATGGCCTTCATAGCAGCTTGCCTGCAGTTGGAGACCATCATACTAAGTAAACCGTCAAGAAACAAAGAACGAAATACTGCATGTTTTCACTCAGAAGCAGGCCCTGAACACTGGTCACACTAGCATAAGGGCATGATTGACAAATGCTAGGCACTGCTAGGGGAGGAAGGGGGGGAGAAAAGGGGGCACATGGCAACACAATGAGTGCCAATAGGAGAGAAGGCCAGTTAGAAGCCCAAACTTCACTAGCATGCAGCCTACTTGCAAATCCCCACTTGTACTCCACAACTCTAAAAACAAACAAAAAAGTAATGGTGCATATTGGAAATCTCAATTCAGTTTACTATACAAAAGGGGAAGAGTTATAATTATGAAAGAAAACTCAAGCTGTATCTGATGACAATGCTTGGCCTAGAGGATAGTCAACTCCAAACTCCTTCATCTCTCAGTTTTCCTGAAGTGTCAATTTCTAATGTTCTTTCTAAAAACTCAATGTCCTTTGCCTCTCTAGTGAAGTTGTTGCCATTACTACTTTTCTAGATGAATAGGCTTCAGTATATTTGCCCAACTATCCCTTTGGTGAACTACACAGCTCCAATGCCCCATTCTGTCTCATAAATAGTGATTTTATTTCTTTGAACATCTTCTGAACTGCCAGCCCAATATCTGTTTAAATATCGAGACCAAAATTGTGTGTAATACTCTGAAAATTTCTGTGTGAAACTAAACAAATTCATTAAATATGCATTCAATAGCAATAAAATGTCAGTTTTCTATAATAATTGCGACTGCAAAATTTTATATTTTGTCCCTCAGAATGTATGACTACATCTGAACATACTGATTGATGATTAACCAACTCTAGAGTAAGCAACTATTCCTGTTTAAGGATTACCATACATACTGTTAGTCTTTCTCTAGATTGTTGACATAAAATTGTACTTTGCACACACACAAAAAATTTGTCATTTGCCATATAAGTCCATGAAGTTTTTAATTTATCCACCAAGATTTCCACATACGTGTAATTATTTTTACATTTTAGAGTTGTTTTGAAATTTAAAGTGATAATGAGATTATATACTTTAAGGTAAAATAATATCTGCAATAAATGCATGGTAGAACTTTACATATTTATCATTTAAGAAAGTCTAAGCAGGCCTGGCACAGTGGCTCAAATCTGTAATCTCAGCACTTTGGGAGGCCAAGGCAAGAGGATTGCCTGAACTCAGGGATCAAGACCAGCCTGAGCAACTTGGCAAGACCTCGTCTCTACAATAAGTCAAAAAAAAAATAAGGCAAGAGTGGTAACGCACGCCTTTAGTTCCAGTTACTTGGAAGGCTGAGGCGGAAGGACATCCTGAGCCCAGCAGGTCAAGAATGTGGCCTGGGCAAGAGTGAGAATCTGACAAAAGAAAGAAAGAGAGAGAGAGAGAGGGAGGGAGGGAGGGAGGAAGGAAGGAAGGAAGGAAGGAAGGAAGGAAGGAAGGAAGGAAGGAAGGAAGGAAGAAAGTCTAAGCAAAGGACAAGATTAGTTTGGACAGTAGCCAGCTGTAAAAGGAGGGTGACAGTTTCAATTGGGTAATGCTCTGTTAAGAGAACATATTATCACAAAGATTAACAGGGAAAGTCATATTTATCGTATATATCCCAAAGAAAAAGCCCCCATTTCATTTTCAGAGTCTTTTTTTGTTGTGGTTTTTTCCCCTAGTTTCTAAACTATTAAAAATACTTAGTACCTTGGTATTCACTGGTCACAGATTAGACACTGTGTTCAATGCTTTCGTGTGAATTACTTTATATTTCTGAGCACCCAAAGTTATGGAATCCTGGGAAACTTTTGTTTCCCAATCAAATTATTAATACCCAAACTTTAAACGAAAGAGTGCATTAAATTCCGTGGTCTTTCTTTAATTCTAAAATAATAACAATCACAGAAAGTTGTAAAAATAGTATAAGGGATTCTACAAAGCTTTCGTCCAGTTTAATACGATGGATAAGTTTTATATAATAATAGCAATCGGATAAATAGCAAATGGTTAAGACTTCTGTTCACTATCAGAACTAGAGGACTGACATTGGTAAAATGTATATTTTATTACATGCTTAGATTCCTGTCACCACTGCCACAATGAAGATACAGGACAATTTCATCATCATGAAAATCTCTCTCATGCCACCCCTTTACACTCACAGTCAGTCCTGTTACCTCAGTCTCCACCATCTCCAAAACCTGGCAATTACTATTTTTTCTCCATATCTATAATTTTGTCATTTCCTTAATGCTATGTAAATGGAATTATACAATCCGTGATCTTTTGAGATTGGCATTTTTACCATCAACCTAATGTCCTTGAGATCCAAGTTGTTGCATGTGTAAATATACATTTTCTTTTTAAAAAATTGTGGTTTTTTCTAATTTTTGGCTTAGAAATAAATCTTCAATGTAAATTCATGTACAGGTTTTGTATAGACAATTTTTTTCCTCTAGAATTAATGCACAAGAGTATAATGGTAAGCGTATGTTTAAATTTTAAGAAACTGCCATGCTTTCCAGAGTTTCAGTACCAATTTACATTCTCTTGAGCAATGTCTGATATATCCAATTTCTCCATATCCTCAACAGCATTTGATATTTTCACTTTTTAAAAATTTTTAGCTTTTTAAATAGGTGTATAGTTACTTTAGTCTTGCCTTATTCATGGTTTTGTATTCCATGGTTTCAGCAGCCCACAGTCAACTGCAGTTTAAAATAAAATGAAAAATTTCACACATAAACAATTTATAAATTTTAAAGTATATGTCATTCAAAATAGAATTATGAAATTTTATACCTTCTTGTTTCATCCTGCCCTGGGCATGAATCATTCCTCTATCGCACATGTCCACACTATATATGCTACCAGCCTAATAGCCATCTTCGTTCTCAGAACAACTGTCCTGGTATCACAGTGCTTGTGTTCAAGTTATCCTTATTTAACTTAAAAGGGTCCCAAAGCATATGAGTAGTGATGCTGGCATAATGTTGTAACTGTTCTATATTATTATTAATCATTGTTGTTAATCTTTTACTGTTTTTAATTTATAAATTAAACTTTAAGATATGTAAGTTTTGCACTCTTGTCTGAAAATAATTGGTTATATTTCTGTGGGCTATATTTGGGTTTTATTTTTTTTCTGATCTATTTCTCTATCCTTCTATACACAGTCTTAATTACTGTAGTATACAATAAGTCTTGAAATCAGATAGAATGATCTTTCTCAGTTTATTCTGCATTTTCAATAGTGTTTTAGCTATTCTAGATATTTTGACTTTGCAAAAGATTTAGGAAAATCATATTTATTTCTATAAAAAAATTTGCTGAGATTATGAAAAGAATCATGTTGACTCTGCATATTTGTAGATAATTGACAGCTTTACTGTGTTGAGCCTTCCAACCCACAAACATAGTTGTGTTCTACCACTCACTTTGATCTTCTTTGATTTATTTTATCAACAATTTATGCTTTTCAATATATATTACTCTTATATGTGGTTTGACAAGTTTTGAGACATTTACCTCTAATTAGTTTTTGAATGTTTACAAATGCATTTTATTTTTAGTTTTGTTTTTCACGCGTTGATTTCTAGTATGTAGAATTACAATTGATTTTTGAAGGCACAGCTTGTGTCATGTGACTTTAATAAAGTCACATTAATTCTGTGGGTTTTTTTTTTTAATTTCTTGGACTTTTGCAGAGACCATCATGCCATATAAATAGGAACATTTGTACTTTTTTTTTTTTTGAGTTGGAGTCTCACTCTGTCGCCCAGACTGGAGTGCAG